>NC_085140.1:464569400-464869400 GCF_024139115.2 Armigeres subalbatus | reverse complement strand
TTAATTTAATTTTAATTTAATTTTAATTTAATTTTAATTTAATTTTAATTTAATTTTAATTTAATTTTAATTTAATTTTAATTTAATTTTAATTTAATTTTAATTTAATTTTAATTTAATTTTAATTTAATTTTAATTTAATTTTAATTTAATTTTAATTTAATTTTAATTTAATTTTAATTTAATTTTAATTTAATTTTAATTTAATTTTAATTTAATTTAATTTTAATTTAATTTTAATTTAATTTTAATTTAATTTTAATTTAATTTTAATTTAATTTTAATTTAATTTTAATTTAATTTTAATTTAATTTTAATTTAATTTTAATTTAATTTTAATTTAATTTTAATTTAATTTTAATTTAATTTTAATTTAATTTTAATTTAATTTTAATTTAATTTTAATTTAATTTTAATTTAATTTTAATTTAATTTTAATTTAATTTTAATTTAATTTTAATTTAATTTTAATTTAATTTTAATTTAATTTTAATTTAATTTTAATTTAATTTTAATTTAATTTTAATTTAATTTTAATTTAATTTTAATTTAATTTTAATTTAATTTTAATTTAATTTTAATTTAATTTTAATTTAATTTTAATTTAATTTTAATTTAATTTTAATTTAGTTTTAATTTAATTTTAATTTAATTTTAATTTAATTTTAATTTAATTTTAATTTAATTTTAATTTAATTTTAATTTAATTTTAATTTAATTTTAATTTAATTCTGATTTAATTTTAATTTAATTTTAATTTAATTTTAATTTAATGTTAATTGAATTTGTTCCTTTGAGAATTCTTTTAAATTTTCCCTCCAGAAGCTGTTTTGATAATCTCTCAAACAGTGCCTCTAGGAATTCCATCAGGAGTTCAACAGGGATCTTCTGAAAGATACTCCGAGAGAACTTCTGGCAGAATCTCCGAAGGAACTCTTGGGAAATCTCAGAAGTAATTTCTGAATGCTTCTTTCTTTCTTAAGTAACTCCTGGAGAATTCTGGAGAAATCTCAGTAGGAATTCCAGGAGGAATCCTCCTTCGAGGGAACTACTGAAAGTATAAGGAAGAAATTTCTGGAGAAAGACCTGCAGGATGAATCTCAATAGGAATTCCCGGAGGAATCTCCAAAAGAATTCCTGGAAGGACTTCTGGAAGAATCTCCATAGAAACTCGTGCAGGGATATCCGAAAGATCTCCTGGAAGATACTCCGAAAGAACTTCTGGAGGAATCTTCGAAGGAACTCTTGGGAAATCTCAGAAGTAATTCCTGAATGCTTCTTTCAAAGAATTGCTGGATGCATCTCCAAAGGAACTCCTGGAGAAATCTCTAGAATTATTCCAGAAGAAATCTCAGTAAGAATTCCTGGAGGAATCTCTCAAGGGACTCCTAGAGGAATCTTTGAAGAAACTACTGAAAGTATTAAGATAAAAATTCCGAATGAAGCTTTGAAAGACCTGCTAGGAAAATCTCAATAAGAATGCCAGGAAGAAGCTCCGGAAGAATTTGGTAAATAATAAACTTTGGTAAATATAGAAAATTTCTAAGACGATTTTTATTGATAATTTATTTACATTCATCTGTTACTCGAGGCAGTTATGTATATTATGTACTTTCACTAGGCATATATATACATTGTGCCTCGGATGACAGCTGAATGTAAATAAATCAGCATGAAAGCCCTTTCAAAACAACCCTCACAACTCCCTAACCACTCACTGTGAAACATTGCTAACGTTATACTAAAGTGAGGCTAACAGGTTAGATTAAATTATGCAACTTACATAAACATATCTAACAAAAGTGTTGCAGATCTGTCTAATTTTAGTCTCATTTTACCCTAACGTTAGTGAGAAAATTAGAGTAACTTTCTAACAGGTTACACTCATGTTAGGGTCAAGTTAGAGTAACCTTGTTTGCTGGGCTGGGACACGTGCTCATTCTTTTGTCCGCCAAAAATGCAAATGCCAAAAAGCACGTGGTTTCCGGTAAACAAAATATTCGCTCTTTCACTCAGATTGCTGGTTGGAATTTTTTTGACGTTTGCTTTGTCTCGCTCAAACCAACAGCGTATACTCTAGCAACTACTTCAACGAACACTTGGTAGAACGGCTACTCCAACCGACCGTGTCCACCTAGCAAGTAAACGTACAATAACACAGCATAATAGTTTGCTGAAAGCTAACCAGAAAATTATTTTATGCTGGTTATCAGTAATTTATTTGACAATCCACCTAATCACTAAAAATCAGCAAATACAATTCCTGAATGCGTACCAGCATTTCCTTATTTGCACCCTTTCAGGCCCAAATTTTTCCAAGCAATACCATACAGTTAATTTGACGTATTCCGTTTGTTTTGGTGCTCAATAATGTAGAAACGGCTAAATATGTTGAAAAATATTTTTTCAGGATGTTCTAGGTCATCCAAATTGTCCTTGAGTTCAGGACTTCGAATCTACTCTTGAATCAGATGCATTTTTTGTAATACAAAGATGCCATATGAAGTTAACTATATACATCTTGCCTTCTGAAACCCCAATAGACATCGTAAGATAGTTTTGAGATATTTTGGGTCATCCAAATTGTCCTTGAGTTCAGGACTTCGAATCTACTCTTGAATCAGATGCATTTTTTGTAATACAAAGATGCAATATGAGGTCAACTATATACATCTTGCCTTCTGAAAACCCAATAGACATCGTAAGATAGTTTTGAGATATTTTGGGTCATCCAAATTGTCCTTGAGTTCAGGACTTCGAATCTACTCTTGAATCAGATGCATTTTTTGTAATACAAAGATGCGATATGAAGTCAACTATATACATCTTGCCTTCTGAAAACCCAAATTTAAATTTATTTTCAGTTCATCAATCTTACCAGAATACCCAATACACATACTGATCATTGTATCGTTCAGGACGCTTGATGGTATTTCGTAGATGTAGTAAATAGAGCAATAATCCCTAATAGCAATGTTAACTTACCTGTAAATAGCTGTAAATATAAGTAATGAAAAAAAGTAAAATAAAAAGATCCAAAAAAACAACAAACCACAGTTATTCAGGTAAGTTAACATTGCTATTAGAGATTATTGCTCTATGTACTACACATATCACAACATGGAATGTCGATTAAATCTGTTTTACAAGCATAGGTCCTAAGCTAAGAGCTCGAAGTTAATCTGGAAGACCCAGATCATCTCGTAACCATTTTATGATGTCTGTCCCAGAAAATGGAACGAGTGTAATTTATTACCCATCGCCACTTAGTATAGTAACCTGTTGTTGCAACTGTAGATTCCAAGTTCCAAACTCAAGGGAAGTTTGTAAGACATAGAACATCTCGAAACCATTGTATGATGTATTTGACTTTCCAGAAGGTGAAACAAGTTTAGTTGATGTTATATCACAACTTATAATAGCGAAAAAATCCGTAGTCACAACTGTGAATCTCATGTTTTGAACTCAAGGATAGCTTAGATGACCCAGAACATCTCGCAGCCATGTTATGATGATATCTGTTGACCTTCCAGCAGATGAAATTGGTAAAATGATTACACCTCACAACTCAGTATAGCGACACACCCATCTGGTACAACTGTAGATTTTAAGTTTAGATTTCAAGGACAGTTTGGATGACCCAGAATATCTCAAAACTATCTTACGATATCCCTTGGCCTCCCAAGAGGAGTAATGGATATAAGTGAATGCCTATTCAAGCTTTGAGTATTGCAAAAAGATTCTCATCCAGCTGTAGATCTCAAGTCCCTAACTCAAGGACAGTTTGGAGGACCCAGAATATCTCAAAACTCTCTTACGATATCCCTTGGCCTCCCAGGAGGTGTAATGGATATAAGTGAATGCCTATTGAAGCTTTGAGTACTGAAAAAAGATTTTCTTCCAGCTGTAGATCTCAAGTCCCGAACTCCAGGACATTTTGAATGACCCAGAATATCTCAAAACTATCTTACGATATCCGTTGACCTCCCAAGAGGTGTAATGGATATAAGTGAATGCCTATTCAAGCTTTGAGTACTAAAAAAGATTTTCTTCCAGCTGTTGATCTCAAGTCCCGAAGTCAAGGACAGTTTGGATGACCCAGAATATCTCAAAACTTTCTAACGATATCCGTTGACCTCCCAAGAGGTGTAATGGATATAAGTGAATGCCTATTCAAGCTTTGAGTACTGAAAAAACATTTTCTTCCAGCTGTAGATCTCAAGTCCCGAACTCCAGGACAGTTTGGATGACCCAGAATATCTCAAAACTATCTTACGATATCCGTTGACCTCCCAAGAGATGTAATGGATATAAATGAATGCCTATTGAAGCTTTGAGTACTGAAAAAAGATTCTCTTCCAGCTGTAGATCTCAAGTCCCGAACTCCAGGACATTTTGAATGACCCAGAATATCTCAAAACTGTCTTACGATATCCGTTGACCTCCCAGGAGGTGTAATGGATATAAGTGAATGCCTATTGAAGCTTTGAGTACTAAAAAAAGATTTTCTTCCAGCTGTTGATCTCAAGTCCCGAAGTCAAGGACAGTTTGGATGACCCAGAATATCTCAAAACTTTCTAACGATATCCGTTGACCTCCCAAGAGGTGTAATGGATATAAGTGAATGCCTATTCAAGCTTTGAGTACTGAAAAAACATTTTCTTCCAGCTGTAGATCTCAAGTCCCGAACTCCAGGACAGTTTGGATGACCCAGAATATCTCAAAACTATCTTACGATATCCGTTGACCTCCCAAGAGATGTAATGGATATAAATGAATGCCTATTGAAGCTTTAAGTACTGAACAAAGATTCTCTTCCAGCTGTAGATATCAAGTCCCGAATTCAATGACAGTTTGGATGACCCAGAATATCTCAAAATCCTCTTACGATAGATCTGTAGATCTTAAGTTCAGAACTCAAGAACAGTTTGGATGACCCAGAATATCTCAAAACTATCTTACGATATCCGTTGACCTCCCAAGAGGTGTAATGGATATAAGTGAATGCCTATTGAAGCTTTGAGTACTGAAAAAAGATTTTCTTCCAGCTGTAGATCTCAAGTCCCGAACTCCAGGACATTTTGAATGACCCAGAATATCTCAAAACTGTCTTACGATATCCGTTGACCTCCCAGGAGGTGTAATGGATATAAATGAATGCCTATTGAAGCTTTGAGTACTGAAAAAAGATTTTCTTCCAGCTGTAGATCTCAAGTCCCGAACTCCAGGACAGTTTGGATGACCCAGAATATCTCAAAACTGTCTTACGATATCCGTTGACCTCCCAAGAGGTATAATGGATATAAGTGAATGCCTATTGACGCTTTGAGTACTGAAAAAAGATTCTCTTCCAGCTGTAGATCTCAAGTCCTGATCTCAAGGATAGTTTGGATGACCCAGAATACTCCAGAAACACATTGCGGTGTTTTACCACCTTCTATAACATGTAACGAACATGGTTTAATACTCAAATAAACAAAGAGTAACAAAAAACACTGTTTTGCAATTGTAGATTTCAAGTCCTGAACTCATGGATAGTTTGGACTAGGCCTAGGACGTCCAAGGAAGATTAAAAATAGTTTATTGTGTATCACGGTATCTCTACGGATACGTTCGATACAAAATCTTTTTTTGAAACAGTAAAATCCGCTGCCAATATACCTTATATTGTATTGTTCATAACTTCACCAAGTTCATGACGTTCTAGGCTGCCGTAAGGCCGTTTTTGTCCATGCCTAATATTTTTCCCCGATACGGGAGTTTATTTCAAGCCATTTTGCTGAAGAGACCGTTCACTTTTATCCATCGTGCGATTTTATACATCCATTTTTCTGTTGGGGTCATATATGACCCCGTGGGCCTGAAAGGGTTAAGGAATTCCTCGATAAATTCCAGAAATTCCGTCAGGAATTCCTCCAGTACTTCCTTAAGGAATTCCTGCGGAAGTTCCTTCAAGAATTCCTGCGGCAGTTTCTTTAAGGATTTCAGGAATTCTTCCAGAAGTTCCTTCAGGAATTTCTCCGGAAGTTCCTTCAAGAATTCCTCCGGCAGTTTCTTTAAGGAATTCCTCCAGAAATTCCTTCAGAAGTTCCTTCAGGAATTTCTCCGGAAGTTCTTTCAAGAATTCCTCCGGCAGTTTCTTTAAGGAATTCCTCGAGAAATTCCTCCAGAAGTTCCTTCAGGAATTCCTCCAGAAGTTTCGCCAGGAATTCCTCCGGAAGTTCCTTCAAGAATCCCTCCGGCAGTTTCTTTAAAGATTTAAGGAATTCCTCCGGAAGTTTCTTAAGGAATGCCTTCAGGAATTCCTTTGTTTATTCGAGAGTTCTCCGGCAGTTTCTTTAAGGATTTTAGGAATTCCTCCGGAAGTTCCTTAGGGAATGCCTTCAGGAATTCCTTTGAAAATTCCTTCAGGAATTCTTCCAGAAGTTCCGTCAGGAATTCCTCCGGAAGTTCCTTCAAGAATTCCTCCGGCAGTTTCTTCAAGGAATTCCTCCGGAAGTTCCGTCAGTAATTCCTCCGGAAGTTCCGCCACGAATTCCTCCGGAAGTTCCATCAGGAATTCTTCCCGTAAAATCACGTTAATAAAGATTTTAAAAAAAAAAAAAAAAAAAAAAGGAATTCTTCCGGAAGTTCTATCAGGAATTCTTCCGGAAGTTCCGTCAGGAATTCTTCCGGAAGTTCCGTCAAGAATTCCTCCAGAAGTTTCGCCAGGAATTCCTCCAGAAGTTCCGTCAGGAATTTCTCCGGAAGTTCCATCAAGAATTTCTCTGGAAGTTCCTTCAAGAATCCCTCCGGCAGTTTCTTTAAGGATATAAGGAATTTCTTCAGGAATGCCTTCAGGAATTCCTTTGAAAATTCCTTCAGGAATTCTTCCAAAAGTTTCGTCAGGAATTTCTCCGGCAGTTTCTTCAAGAATTTCTCCGGAAGCTCCGTCAGAAATTCCTCCGGAAGTTCCGTCAGGAATTCCTCCGAAAGTTCCTTCAGGAATTCCTCCGGAAGTTCCGTCAGGAATTCCTCCGGAAGTTCCGTCAGGAATTCCTCCGGAAGTTCCGTCAGGAATTCCTCCGGAAGTTCCGTCAGGAATTTCTCCGGAAGTTCCGTCAGGAATTTCTCCAGAAGTTCCGTCAGGAATTTCTCCGGAAGTTCCGTCAGGAATTCCTCCGGAAGTTCCGTCAGGAATTCCTCCGGAAGTTCCGTCAGGAATTCCTCCGGAAGTTCCGTCAGGAATTTCTCCGGAAGTTCCGTCAGGAATTTCTCCAGAAGTTCCGTCAGGAATTTCTCCGGAAGTTCGGTCAGGAATTCCTCCGGAAGTTCCGTCAGGAATTCCTCCGGAAGTTCCGTCAGGAATTTCTCCGGAAGTTCCGTCAGGAATTTCTCCAGAAGTTCCGTCAGGAATTTCTCCAGAAGTTCGGTCAGGAATTCCTCCGGAAGTTCCGTCAGGAATTCCTCCAGAAGTTCCGTCAGGAATTCCTCCGGAAGTTCCGCCACGAATTCCTCCGGAAGTTCCGTCAGGAATTCCTCCGGAAGTTCCATCAGGAATTCTTCCGGAAGTTCTATCAGGAATTCTTCCGGAAGTTCCGTCAGGAATTCTTCCGGAAGTTCCGTCGAGAATTTCTCTAGAAGTTTCGCAAGAAATTTCTTCGGAAGTTCTGTCAGGAATTTCTCCGGAAGTTCTGTCAGGAATGCCTCCAGAAATTTCTTCAGGAATTCCTTAAAGAAACTGCTTGAGGTATTCCTGAAGGAACTTTCAAAGGAATTCTCGGGAATTCCTGAAGGAATTTCTCGAGGAATTCCTTTAAAAAAAAACTGCCGGAGGAACTCCTGAAGGAACTTTCGGAAGGAAACAGCAGCCTAGGGTGCCCCTTAATGTGGCCAGATGGAACAAATGCCCTCAGAACATATTCCTATGAACTTCTCCCACAAAATTGTGAAGTTTGACATGTCGCAAATCAGGTTTCGGAACTGATCAAAAAGTGGCCACTCCCCTCAAAGTACCAGCAATCCAGGGTTTTTTCGGAATGTGACCAGATGATTCAAATGCCCTCAGAACACATTCCAATGAACTTTTTTTTTACAAAATCATGAAGTTAGACACTGATCACTAATTCAGAACTGATAAAAAAGTAGCCACTTCCCCAAGCGGAACCAGCAACCCAGAATGTTCCGGAATGTGACCAAGGGGACCCAATGCTCTCAGAACACATTCCTATTAACTTTTCCGAAAGAAATAATATTTAAGAAAAAACCGGAAATTCCTTCAGGAATTCTCCCGGAAGTTCCTTCAGGACATCCTCCGGAAGTTCCTTCAAGAATTCCTCCGACAGTTTCTTTGAAGAATTCTTCGAGAAATTCCTTCAGGGATTTCTTTGCAAGTTCCTTCAGTAATTCCTCCGGCTGTTTCTTTAAGGAATTCCTCCGGAAATTCCTTCAGGAATTCCTCCGGAAATTCCTTCAGGAATTCCTCCAGAAGATCCTTCAGGAATTCCTTCGGAATTTCCTTTAGGAATTCCTCCGGCAGTTTCTTTAAGGAATTCCTCGAGAAATTCCTTCAGAAATTCCTTTGAAAGATCCTTCAGGAATTCCTCCGGAAGTTCCGTCAGGAATTCCTACAGAAGTTCCTCCAAGAACTCCTCCTAAAGTTCCTTCAGGAATTTCTCCAGCAGTTTCTTTAAGGAATTCCTCGAGAAGGAATTTCTCGAGGAATTCCTTAAAAAACTGCAGGAAGAATTCCGGAAGGAACTTTCGGAAGGAAACAGCAACTCAGGGTATCCCGGAATGTGGCCAGATTGACCAAATGTCCACAGAACACTTTCTTATGAACTTCCAGATGATTCAAATGCCCTCAGAATACATTCCAATGAATTTCTCTCACAAAATCATGAGGTTAGACACGTCGCAAGCCTGATCAAAAAGTGGCCACTTCCCCAAGCGGAACCAGCAACCCAGAATGTTTAGGAATGTGACCAGGGGGACCCAATGCTCTCAGAACACATTCCTATTACCTTTTCCGGAAGAAATAATATTTAAGAAAGTACCATATGATTATATTGTTTTCGATGATTCAAGCAAGCATGATTCAAGGCTACATTAATAAGATTTTAGCATTGTTTTTTTCGAAAAAATATGCTATAGTTTATTGATGATAAGATTAGTGATTAGTATTTCAATTTAGGTTGTTGTTTCAATTGAATCGAACTGCAAATTCTCGTACTCGTCAATCATGTGATTAACTTTGGCAATAAATTCTACTTCCAACGAACGAGCAATTTGCACCGGCAGCTGCTCCATCTGTTCGCCAAGATAAAGTGCAAAGCGTTCGTGTCGTCCACGTTTTCTTCCCCAGCTCTCTACGCGTTCTTGGACAGTCTTCAAGACGTTGTTCATCTGGGCGTCCACTGCATCCGGAACGCGCTTTCGTTTTTGATGCGCCTCTTTATTGTGCGGTGTAGCTTCGTTGGCTATTTCGGCATCTTGGTTGTTATTGGCTCGCATGCTGACATCAGTATCATCTTCCACATATTCCGTCTCCTCTTCATCAATCGATGGCGATATCTGCTGGGAAATGCTCGGGGAAGAGTAGTTCGATGAAGTTCTGCAAATAAAAAAAATCAATTTCGTTTATTTTTTTTGGATCACGATTTCAATCTCATAGAAAGAATATAGGATTAGGGATTCGAAACTATGACCTCACGAAAGAAATAGTAAACGTAGATACTCACGGTCGTGCCACCATATGAGAATCCAGAAACATTAATTCATTGTAGAGTGGCCATCCTGGACTACATGAGGCAGCCGCCCCTGATCGCGACTCATTGGTCAGTTTGCGTTTCAGGCCCCCGAAGCGGTCCCGCAAGCTCCTCCAGCGACTTTTCACTTGATCGACTGGCGAAGAAGCATGATGTTAGGAAGACATAGTTCATATATTTTTAAATTTTCACCTACCTGATTTTTCACAAGCTGAAGCAATAGATGCCCATGCTTTCTCTTTTAGGTTGTTATTTCTATATGCTTTGGTAGATTTGGCATACAAGCATGGCTCTTGCTTGACCAGCTGAATTAATTTTTCTTCATAAGAAGCCATTTTTTTGTTTTTAATTTATAAATTTCGGAAACTGACACCGATCTTCGCATTTGGCGCTGCGTCAACTTTGAATATTTTCAAAGTTTAGCACAGCGTCAGCGTTATTAGTACATGGGTGCGTTTAACGCAACGCACCATTGTGGGTTGCTGCATTTAATTGCATTAGTTCAAACTGAACTGTCAGTTAACGCTGACGCTGAAGTCAACGCTGACGCAGCATTGTGGCCCCCGCTTAAGAGAAACGCGGATAGGTATGTGCCGCCAATCGAACCGTCAAAAAACAGCAGTCAATCGAGCGGGAGACCTGTCTAGCAGCCAATATGTTGGCTCAAATACTGTAAACGGCTAAATTCGATTTTATACCATTTTTGAATAAACAAATTTTAATGAATTTTACATTAGGTTGCAATAAAATATGAAATAAAATTGCATTGTTTATTGGATTCTATTGTTATGTGACGTGGACACATTAAACAGCGGATTGTGAGATTTTATCTACATAAACCATTTCTTTCTTTCATCTTTTGGTCTTTGATAAAGAAGATTGACTGCAGTGTTGGCAGAGTCATATTTTCCTGAGACGAGACCTGCAAAGAGGAAAAAATGTAACTTCAGCTGCTGCCAGTCAACTGCTGTCACGAACTGTCAGGTGCAACCAGCAACTTTTTGAGTGAAAGTATTGGTATCCCAAATAAAATATTCCACATCATTTTTGTTTTATCAAGACTTTTTTACTTTAACGAGTATTCCAAACCTTCCGTTTAGCTTGTTAATAATCAGTAATAAAGCTGTGTTTTGTTCCCGGTATAAAAATCCTTATGAAAATGAATTAACTATTTCGTGAATTGGATACACTTTTATTGTGCTCAGAAGGGTCCACCTGGGGCTTAGGTGAAACAGTCAAGTAAACAGTTGAAACTCGATGGTCAACTGTGATGAAAAGAAGAATAAGTGTCAAAACAAGAGAAAAGAAGCAGCGTTTTTGCAGGTCTCGTCTCAGATATTTTCTATCCGCGTTTCTCTTATCCAGTATAGACACTATAGGTTCCATAGACGAGCTGAGGCGAAGGCGAGTGTAGCCAAACGAACTGTCAGTTAGTGTAGCCAAACGAGCATGACATCACGATTGCAATCCAAGCAACGGAGCGTGTAACGTCAAATTCACGCGGTACACTGTAAAAAAGTGGAAAACACACTTATTCGAGATGACCCAACCGAGCCTGCGCTCGTCTATGGAACCTATAGTGTCTATATTATCCGGAATTGGGGATAGCGAAGTTGGATTTTCTCACAATCCGTATATTAAACCTAAACTCGGAAGTGGTGCGCTGTTTTCATATCGCGAAGCGCTTTTCAGCGCACCACTTCCGAATTTGGTTTAAGGTGATTATAGAATGAAGCCAGAAATCGGCCATTTTGTAAACCACGTGCTTTTCCAATATTTTTTCAAGAGCACGAGATGAAAAACCATAACGCGTATAGGGCTGAAATAATGGTAGATCGTTTGCATAGTTATGCTGAACAATCATGATTTGAGTTTCGGCACTGTACGAAAACTATTACGCCAGATTTGGGGTTTTGGAAATGTATGTAGATAAACGTGTGGTGAATTTGAAATTCACCACGGACTTCATTCTATAATCACCTTAACGTACCCAACGCCCCCTAGCACCCAATTTCGGGTTTCAACTGGATTGAGTATATGCACACAAAAAAAAAATCGTTGGTAAAAGTAAAAAAACGTTAAGAAAATTATTTTGAGCTTTTTAGTGGAATGTTTTCACCTGTCATAAGACGAGTTTAAACAATCCCATTGAATTCCACCACTTAATTGTATCTTGACAGATACGTATTTCGACCTCAACAGTAAGGCCGTCTTCAGTGTCTCGTACTTGACTCGAGTCAAGTACGAGACACTGAAGACGGCCTTACTGTTGAGGTCGAAATACGTATCTGTCGTATCATACGTATACTCGAGTCAAGTACGAGACACTGAAGACGGCCTTACTGTTGAGGTCGAAATACGTATCTGTCAAGATACAATTAAGTGGTGGAATTCAATGGGATTGTATAAACTCGTCTTATGACAGGTAAAAAAACGTTGGTAAAACTAAGAAAATTAGTTAGTGATTTTCAGTAGAAAGTATAGGATTGTTAAATCTACCAATGCAAAATTTGTCATTTCGCAAGAACATTGATAAGCGTCAAATCTTTCAAAACAACATTTTCCTCTCAAAACGACATGTGTGTTTTACATTAAAATCAACTAGTGATACTTTCAAAACAACAAGTCATGTTTACTTTCATTTTCATATGTGGTTTTTCAATTTAATTTTGCCAAAATAAAATCATGCATATAATTAAATCAATTTGATTTGTATTTAAATAGAATGTTTTGTCTTTATTTCTTCATATATACAAATTCTGATTTTGCCCGTATTTCCACTATTTTAACAAACAACGTTGATATTCTGCGAAAAGGATTTAACTGATTGCCAATTCTGCTGCCACATTGAAGCGTACACGGTGACGGGAGTTTTCGCCGGCTATCATTCCAGAAGTGGCAGCCGCCACCTTGCCAATTCCGTGGCCACCATATTTACCAGCGTCGTCATAGTTGTGGGAATCGTTGAGGTGGTTCCAATTTATGGGCGTTTCTGAATCAATCCGTGTGTGGTCCAGTGCCTTTCGGCCGACCGTACGGCATTGCAATTTGCTCGGCAATTTGGTTAAAGTGAACGAACGGTCCAATTAGTGGCCATTTTAAACTGTGCCTTTACTTCTCGCCAACGAATCAGAGACTAAAACATAATACTTATATTAAGCTTTAAACATATATTATTAAAATAAATTGATTACCTGTTCCAGTCAAGAAATTTTCCACTGCCGTTTTCCCGCAATTGTTACTGACAGACAGTCGTTGACTGCCAGTTACATTATACTTCTACTTGCCAGTGTTGCCAAAATTGTGATAAGTTTAGGTTTGCTTGATTGTTTTGAAATTATTGTTCTGAAAATTTTGACTGTGAAAATAAGAATTTTGAACGAAACAAATACTTTCAAATCAATAAATTTTTTATTTGAATGAAAAGGTTTAGCTGTCAAAATACCAATTTTCTCATATTGTTGAAATAAAATTAGAACATTGTTGGAATCCCAACTTTTTTTTTCTCTGTGTGCCATAGGCAACTGGTATCACTGCTTATTTACCGTCGTGTTTGATATCAATGCGATTTTTTAATGTTTTTATGTTTCAACTCTTTGTTTTAATTCGTTATTTATAGTTATTTTTGCTATTACGTGTTCGTTGAACATCGTGTGTGTTAAAGTTTTTGTGAATTATCCCTCCAAAGTGCTTTATTAGTGTAGGGAAAATTTGTCGGTAGTGACTACAAAAATGTTTCCATAGCATCTCCCTGTCGTGTTCGGAGGAGACGGCTTCATCCGAATCAGCCATCTCCAGCTGCTGCCCGATCCGCAGCAGCTCGAAAGCATTACTTCTTCCCGCGAAATACATCACAAAACTGAAGGCTAACTCCGCTCATCTGTCACTCTCGCATTGGGCACTCATGTCCAATGTATATGCCCTCTTGTTCAGTTTATATTTATTTTATAATACCCGTCTCAATCCCTACATCTACCGCCGGTTCTACTCTCTTATAGCCTATTCAAATTACGCCATTAATGACATAATAATTGGCGTTTCAGGGTATGATCGCTTTATGATGTCATTATTTACGTAATATTCCATACATTTTGCGCTGTCAAAAGATACCCGCTAAAAAGAGTCATGAAGAATTTATTACGAACAATTATTACGAGAGAGTTTTCGTTCTAACTGGGATGCAGGGAGAAATTCAACAAAACAAAACTGACAAGCGTCACGCTCTCTTTGCCAGAGAGAAAATTCTCTCTGTTTTCATTTCGTTTCGTAGTTGATAGTCATGCTCTTTCTGTCGCAGCTGGGTCGAATGCATGTTAGATGGAAATCTTCTGAGCGCTGAAGAATAACTCGGATTGTGATGGTTTTGTGGAAAGCATTTTATATGATGAAAAATAATGATGATAATTATTTATTCTCCACTTATTCAACATGAATTGTTTAAAAAACAGATGCTCTCTAGAATTAACATGAAGTATTTAACTTAAACCTAGATTAAATAGAAAAAATCGAATAAATTTTCAAAATTCAAGGGCCAATGCGGAAGACAATTAAAAACGTAGGAATGGTTGTAAAACGAATATATTTGATGAATAAACATGATTTCATAAATTGTTTCAATTCTGCTCCTTGAATGGCTTAATATACTTTGGATTTCAACATTTTTCACGTGGGACAACTGTACGATTTGAATGGGATGTATATATAAAGTAGAATAACCTTAAATAAAACATGGATTGGTAATGCATTAATTTATCCAAAATCCAGTTTAAATTATATCACATTCACACGATTCGATTTTGTTAGGAGCTGTATCATTGATTGTCGAGTAGAACGCAATGGTTCAGTTTCCATTTTTGAAAAAAAAAAAAATGGCTGAGTTGCCCTTCATACATGGAGATACTGGTGGAAATACATTTTAGTTCGATAATATTCTTGAAAATTGGTCCAATCGTCCTTTTTTTTATTTATTTGTGAGAATTCCCAAAAGTATCTAAATTTTTCTATCAAATCTCCGTTCGATCATAGTACAGAATCAAAATACTTTTTAAACTTAAAAATAAATTGAGGAATAGTCTGATTCCCCGAAGAACGGCGCATCCAACTAATGAATGTAGCTTCGCTCATTATCCTTAATGAGAGCTTCAAATATTCTTCGAAAATCCCTTTTCATATATTTTTTTTCGTAGAAACTTTGTTCAGAAAAAAATGTTCGATTGTCGCCTCACAAATGCTTGATTTCGCAAATTAAATTTTAAAACTCTCCTTGAATTCAACCCTGTATTAGCGTGCAAATGAGGAAACATGGAAACGTCAAGATATATTATCTTGCTGCAGTCTGAACACCTCGTAATAATTGGATACCCTCTCACTTAACAAAGTCATAAATAGCCCAATCTGAATAGGCTATTACAGTTTTATTATCATTATTTTGTTCTACTATTTAATTCAAGTTGCTGTTTTATAGTGAGTTTTTTCTTCAGTGTGAGCTTTAACCTTTCGACCGAACGGAGAACTATGACATTCATGAGATTCACAATAAACTAAAAAAAATTAACAAATAAACTCACACAGTTTTTTTTCGGTTCAACTGTGAGTGTTCACTAATTCCACATAAGTTTTATATAGTTTCAAACCGATCTCCATATAAAGTGTTCAAATCATGCTTCCAAAACTAACCTGCAATTTAAAATTTCAAATCACACACAAACACGTAAATCAAATCTCCAACCAAACCATTAACAACATTCTACGCAACTTTTCGTTTACTTGTACTTACTGATTGTTACCATTTTCCAACACTGAACTCAAGACAAACACTGATCTCCGAATGTAGTCATGGATAGAGCTTACCAGGCTTTAGAACATCAATCTTGCATCATAATCAGAAAAAAAATGATACCAACATTCTACGCAACTGCTTGCTTTCTTTTTTTCTACTCTTTGTGTACATATTCTAAAACTGTACTCAAGACAAACACTGATCTCGGAATGCAGTCATGGATAGAATTTACCAGGCTCTAGAACATCAATCTTGCCAGAAAACAATCATTAACAACATTCTACGCAACTCTTCACTTACTTTTTCCTACTCTTTGTTTACATTTTCTAACACTGAACTCAAGTCAAACACTGATCTCGGAATGCAGTCATGGATAGAACTTAGGCTGTGAACCATTCCACGGTTTCGTTTAATTTTTAGTTAAAATTTGACAGTTCGATGGTTATTTCGCCGTGGTTAAAAATAACCCTGCTCCGGAGCATGGTTAGATTTGACAGTTCGATAGTTAAACTTTGTTCGCGAGAAAATTGGCGCCAAATCCATTTCGTTCCAAATAACAATCAATCTGTCAAAACTCAAATGGGTCGGCTTCGGAGTAAAATTTTAACCACGATTGAAAAATAACCATCGGAATGTCAAATTTTAACTAAAAGTTAAACGAATCGGTGGAATGGTTCACAGCCTTACCAGGCTCTAGAACATCAATCTTGCATCAAAATCAGAAAACAATCATTAACAACATTCTACGCAACTCTTTGCTTTATTTTTTTCTACTCTTTGTTTACATTTTCTAACACCGAACTCGAGACAAACACTGATCTCGGAATGCAGTCATGGATAGAACTTACCAGGCTCTAGAACATCAATCTTGCATCAAAACCAGAAAACAATCATTAACAACATTCTGCGCAACTCTTTGCTTACTTTTTTTCTACTCTTTATTTACATTTTCTTACACCGAACTCAAGACAAACACTGATCTCGGAATGCAGTCATGGATAGAACTTACCAGGCTCTAGAACATCAATCTTGCATCGAAACCAGAAAACAATCATTAACAACATTCTACGCAACTCTTTGCTTACTTTTTCCTACTCTTTGTTTACATTTTCTAAAACTGTACTCAAGATAAACACTGATCTCGGAATGCAGTCATGGATAGAACTTACTAGGCTTTAGAATATCAATCTTGCATCAAAACCAAAAAACAATCATTAACAACATTCTACGGAACTCTTTGCTTACTTTTTCCTACTCTTTGTTTACATTTTCTAAAACTGTACTCAAGATAAACACTGATCTCGGAATGCAGTCATGGATAGAACTTACCAGGCTCTAGAATATCAATCTTGCATCAAAACCAAAAAACAATCATTAACAACATTCTACGCAACTCTTTACTTTCTTTTTTCTACTCTTTGTTGACATCTTCTAAAACTGTACTCAAGACAAACACTGATCTCGGAATGCAGTCATGGATAGAACTTACCAGGCTCTAGAACATCAATCTTGCATCAAAACCAGAAAACAATCATTAACAACATTCTACGCAACTCTTTGCTTACTTTTTCCTACTCTTTGTTTACATTTTCTAAAACTGTACTCAAGACAAACACTGATCTCGGAATGCAGTCATGGATAGAACTTACCAGGCTCTAGAACATCAATCTTGCATCAAAACCAGAAAACAATCATTAACAACATTCTACGCAACTCTTTGCTTCCTTTTGACGTAGGACTTACGCCTTTCTTTACTATACTGGGTGTCATTTAGATTTTTGGAAATCGAGAGCGTTACGCTGAGAGGGAAGATTTCAAACGTTACTAGCGCCTTTATTTTTCGATGAATTTTGAAGATTTATATATCAATCGACTCGGACACTCTCCAGCAATTTGTCAGTTTCATTGAAACTTAAGATTATCAACGATAAGTAATTGAAATTTTCAATTCTTGTCAAAGCCAATAAAAATTTCATATATAACCCAACCCGTGCATTCCTAATACAGACTTCAGAATGCAGTATGCCACGGGCCTTCGAGTCCACCGCAAGATTTTCTTTGTGTATAAAAGAAGCAGTGCCTGCCGTGTGCGTGTCATTACAATTCTTGACAGCAGCGCGTATTGACGTGTTTTTTACTCGCACATTCGTTTCATTCGTTTGTTCGCTGTGTTTACCTGCACAGCATACAATCGCCAGCGGGAGAACTGCCGGTGGGTCTGCGAATATGCATTAAGGAAGAGGGCGCTTTTTTGTCATTCTGTAATTGATGATGGTCGGATAGAGGCCGATGATGACTGAGGCAGCGATGGCAGCGGTGGTAGATGAAGAAAAATAAAATTAGTCCAGAGAGATTTGGATTGCTCATCCACGGAAAGTGATTGGTTTCATAATCCACATGATACCGGGATGGGTACGAGTCATGGCATATGACTGACCATATGTTAAGTTGTGGTACCAACACGTACATTAAAACATGGTTATACTATAACAGTTCTGATTCCCCAGCAAAAAAAATTAACTACACTGATGAAAATAAAAATTTGATTAAAATAATTACTTTCATTCATTCGCATAAGGCATTAGCAATAAAAGATGCATAATCAGCACTTCAGCAGTAGGGTTAGTATTCATTTTATATTAGAAAATTTCGCCGTATTACATGTAATTGTTTTTAAAAAGTCCGCAAAAAATATTCTCCAGAAGGATATTTAAATAAACATTATTTTATACTTTGGTTTTCATTTTCTGAGAAATTATTGAAATTATTGTTAGTTTTATTTCCACTCATTTATATCCAGAAGTTTCGAATAAAGAAATTAATAATTCTACACAGCATGGAAGTCGTCGTTTCCAATATCATAACCTATCATCAAACTCCATAGATCCAAAAGTTAAAAGTTAATTGTAAATACGTTACGTTTATACAAGTCCTACGTCTACTCTCGGTTATGTTAAAAACATTACCCATTGCTTTTTTTTCTACTCTTTGTTTACATTTTCTAACACCGAACTCAAGACAAACACTGATCTCGGAATGCAGTCATGGATAGAACTTACCAGGCTCTAGAACATCAATCTTGCATCAAAACCAGAAAACAATCATTAACAACATTCTACGCAACTCTTCACTTACTTTTTCCTACTCTTTGTTTACATTTTCTAACACCGAACTCAAGACAAACACTGATCTCGGAATGCAGTCATGGATAGAACTTACCAGGCTCTAGAACATCAATCTTGCATCAAAACCAGAAAACAATCATTAACAACATTCTACGCAACTCTTCACTTACTTTTCCTACTCTTTGTTTACACTTTCTTACACTGAACTCAAGACAAACATTGATCTCAGAAAGCAGTCATGGATAGAACTTTCCAGGCTCTAGAACATCAATCTTACATCAAAATTAGAGAACAATCATTAACAACATTCTAAGCAACTCTTTGCTTTCTTTTTCTACTCTTTGTTTAAATTTTCTAACACCGAACTCAAGACAAACACTGATCTCGGAATGCAGTCATGGATAGAACTTACCAGGCTCTAGAACATCAATCTTGCATCAAAACCAGAAAACAATCATTAACAACAATCTACGCAACTCTTTGCGTACTTTTTGCCTACTAGTTGTATACATTTTCTAACACTGAACTCAAGACAAACACTGATCTCGGAATGCAGTCATGGATAGAACTTACCAGGCTCTAGAACATCAATCTTGCATCAAAACCAGAAAACAATCATTAACATCATTCTACGCAACTCTTTGCTTATTTTTTCTCTACTCTTTGTTTACATTTTCTAACACCGAACTCAAGACAAACACTGATCTCGGAATGCAGTCATGGATAGAACTTACCAGGCTCTAGAACATCAATCTTGCATCAAAATTAGAAAACAATCATTAACAACATTCTAAGCAACTCTTTGCTTTCTTTTTTTCTACTCTTTGTTTACATTTTCTAACACCGAACTCAAGACAAACACTGATCTCGGAATGCAGTCATGGATAGAACTTACCAGGCTCTAGAACATCAATCTTGCATCAAAACCAGAAAACAATCATTAACAACAATCTACGCAACTCTTTGCTTACTTTTTTCTACTCTTTGTTTACATTTTCTAACATCAAACTCAAGACAAACACTGATCTCGGAATGCAGTCATGGATAGAACTTACCAGGCTCTAGAACGTCAATCTTGCATCAAAACCAGAAAACAATCATTAACAACATTCTACGCAACTCTTTGCATTCTTTTTTCTGCTCTTTGTTTACATTTTCTAACACCGAACTCAAGACAAACACTGATCTCGGAATGCAGTCATAGATAGAACTTACCAGGCTCTAGAACATCAATCTTGCATCAAAACCAGAAAACAATCATTAACAACATTCTACGCAACTCTTTGCTTACTTTTTCCTACTCTTTGTTTACATTTTCTAAAACTGTACTCAAGACAAACACTGATCTCGGAATGCAGTCATGGATAGAACTTACCAGGCTCTAGAACATCAATTTTGCATCAAAATCAGTAAAAATCATTCTACGCAACTCTTTGCTTACCTTTTCCTACTGTTTGTTTACATTTTCTAAAACTGTACTAAAGACAAACACTGATCTCGGAATGCAGTCATGGATAGAACTCACCAGGCTCTAGAACATCAATCTTGCCTCAAAATCAGAAAAAATCATTAACAACATTCTACGCAACTCTTCACTTACTTTTCCTACTCTTTGTTTACATTTTCAAACACCAAACTCAAGACAACACTGATCTCGGAATGCAGTCATGGATAGAACTTACCAGGCTCTAGAACATCAATCTTGCATCAAAACCAGAAAACAATCATTAACAACATTCTACGCAACTCGTTGCTTACTTTTTCCTACTTTTTGTTTACATTTTCTAAAACTGTACTCAAGACAAACACCGATCTCGGAATGCAGTCATGAATAGAACTTACCAGGCTCTAGAACATCAATCTTGCCTCAAAATCAAAAAAACAATCATTAACAACATTCTACGCAACTCGTTGCTTACTTTTTCCTACTCTTTGTTTACATTTTGTAATACTGACCTTAAGATAAACACTGTATCGAAATGCGATCATAGATAGAGCTTAACAGGTTCTAGAACGTCATTCTCTTGCATCGAAATCAGATAAAAAAAACATGAACAATATTCAAGGCAATTCAATGTTTACTATGAATATAAGTAAACCTCTGATCTCGAACATGCAGTCATGAATAGAGCGTGCCAGGTTCTAAAGTATCAATCTTGCCTTTAAATCAAACACTTTTTTCCACGCATCACTTTGTTTACATGTTCTTACTATATTACTGTATACTATACAATATTACTTAATATTGAATTCAAGTCAGCCGCTGATCTCAAACATGCCGCCAAAGTGAGCTTACCAATCTCAGGAAAACCCTCTCGAGGGAATGATTGTTTACCATCTCGGGGGAATTATTGTTTACTCTATCAGGGATACCCTCTCTGGGGAATTATTGTTTACCCTCTCGGGGGAATTAGTGTTTACCCTCTCGGGGGAATTATTGTTTACCCTCTCGGGGGAATTCGTGTTTACCCTCTCGGGGAATTAGCTTATCAGGTATACCCTCTCGGGGAAATGATTGTTTACCATATCAGACACCTCCTCTAAATATAATTTGATTGAAAAATTTATTCCCTTAATTCGCATCATTCTGTTTCACAAACATCGTATAATAACTTTCACATTTCTTTGAGTGTAATAGAATTTTTGTTTTCAGTTTTTTTTTCACAATTTTCAGTGTCACAAAACGCATTTTCTTTTACTTTTTTTTTAGTGTGATAGAATCCAAACAAATTAATTTTTCAATGCGTGTCACCAGGGATATAGACCAATGCAAGATCTTGGCTTAACCTCACTTATTTGACAGTTCACAGAGCTTATTTACAGGGTGTTAGAATTAAAATCGATCAGCCGGAAATAAAAATCCGTTATTTTCGCTCAAAATCATTTTGATCCGAATATTCTAGTGATATGCTTCAAATCCTACCATAAATCAATCACGAAAGACATCAATATTCTTAATTAATCGCAAAGCAGTTTTTCCGGAAGCTGCTCCAGAGACTAAGTCCCTGTAAACAAGCTCTGTGAACTGTCAACCTACGTCATCTTGCACTGGTCTATAGCGCAGCTGTCAACCCCATACAGATGCACCGTAGTAAACATGAATTTGACATTTTTGGAAATTCTGACAGTTTTGGGCATTCTGACATTTTCGGTTTGTGCACGCTTAATTCAGTTGACCCTTCTCCATGAGTTTTAACAGGGTTAACTCCTGTAAACGACTCGTATTTTTTGGCGTGCACTACACGACTCAGAGGAATATATCATTTTTAAGTCATAAATCTGTGTAAGTCAAGGAATAAAAGAGTAAACATATTTAGGTATGTATTTTATGTTTGCTACGGTGATTTTGACTTTTGCTATACCCCTGCGTGTCACTTTTGTTTTTATAAACATATTTTTTCCTGGGTGTACCAAACTTTATTGTGATGAGCGACATTTGGCGCATACACACTGATGTACACGGACAGATAAATCAACCCAAACTTTGAGTTCAATATACGCACTATTGAGAATATCGCAGAAAAAATTTACCCAAATTTGGGTAGTTTTCCCTTTCTTTCCCATGATTGCTATCAAAACTAGAGCAAGATGCAAACACCTCACCGAGGTTGCTCAGCCCAATAACCCAAATTTGAGTAAATTCATTATTCTCTATTTTGCGTTGATCAAGGTCCGCTTTGGATAAATTAAACTCAGCTTTGGGTAAATTGTTTACATGGGATTAAAGGCAAACTACCTAGTGCCAGAAAAGTCATTTTACTCAAATTTGGGTTATTGGCCCAAACCACGGTTTTGAGTGCAAACAACCCACTTTTGGGTAGTTTTGGTTTTCAGTGTACGCTTCGTCCTGTGTAAACACATTTTTGTTTACCTTCGAATCACAACCTATTTTTTCTTTCACTCATTTTAACCCTAGCTTCGAGTAGTCGCCCTCGAGGTCGCCCCAACTGTATGCACCAGTTTTTCTTCCCATCACGTTTGGGCGTGAGAATCCCAATACACCGCACTTTTCACCAAAAAACGCGATTTTAACCTTACTCTTTCATGAAAGGCCGAGCTCATTCTATCGGGAGCGTCACACCGGTCACAGCAAACCGACTTGGCCAATGTCGTGTTCGGAGGAGACGGCTTCATCCGAATCATCCATCTCCAGCTACTGCCCGATCCGCAGCAGCTCGGAAGCATTACTTCTTCCCGCGAAATACATCACAAAACTGAAGGCTAACTCCGCTCATCTGTCACTCTCGCATTGGGCACTCATGACCAATGTATATGCCCTCTTGTTCAGTTTGAAACTAGAATTTCCTGAATCGTCAACAATCAATAGCCAGGCCAGACCAGGACACAAGAGACTCTCCGGCAATCCCAGGGTCGGCTAACTACTGGGTAATCAAGGGTTTTTCGCGGTAAACAAAAACCAACACCGGGAACTTTCACTTTACTCATATAATTTATTTTTCCTAATTGTGGCGTGTGCGTGTTGTTCTGTGTAATAAATTTGTGTTAATTTGTTAAGTGTGACCTAGTTTTAACGATGGTACTGTAACCGTTCGGTTCCAATATGGACTTGTTGGCTCCACCACAAGTGAATTTCCGTCACCAATCCCTCCCATTACGACCTTTCCAATAATTACACCTCGGAACTGTCACACTCACTGGTCGAAGATTTATCTCACGAGTGAGTGCGTGTTCCACTTTCACGTCATACCAAGTGTGACCAGATGCGATAGACGTTCGAGCAGTTTGAGTTCGGGCAAAAGATACACAGCCCTGTTTCAGCTGAGCTTGCCCATAGAGGGAGCTCAATGTAACAGGATGGGCAAACCTAAAAAGCATAAATCATAATTTATGTAAAATGTGCTATATAAGAAGCGGAAAAGAAGGATTCTCCCTCTTTTGCATAGTGATCCTAGAAAGAAGTAGTAGTGCGCGCGTGTTTAAGTTATAAAAGGATCTGTTCAATGTTAGTCGTTAAAATACTTATTGTTATAAATTAAATAGTACGGATTTGTGTTGGTAAAAATCGATTAGTGTGTAAAATCCCTTTCGAATCCACACGAACAAATAACGACAGTGAAAAACGAATTAAAAACGAAATAGAAAAAGGTCCACGACAAAGGGACCTTTTTCTTTTGTACCTTTTTTCCAAGGTCTCGAGAGTGCAGTGCCACAGTGGTGATTTCCGGGAAGATTTGGCGAGTGCCCGTTGGCTTGGATAAAGCAACGTCATCGCTGGCCGAAGTGTGGCCGCCATCTTCCAACACCGATACGGAAAATCCACGTCATCAATCTCGCACGGCAACACTCGTCCCGTCCGTGGAACGATTTCCGGACTGAAGCGGCTCCGCAAAGAGCATCAAGCCGGCCAGATCAACCCTGATCGACCACATCGCCAGAAAACACCGAATCCAACAAAGCGCAAGTACCCCCTTATGTGACGTCACAAATAAAATGTTAAAATTGTAAACCTCAGGTGTAGCTAACTTTAAGAAAGAGTAACCCTTGATTATAAAGGTCTTTCACCATTTTCGTTGCGTCGTCCTCCCGGGTCCACAAAGGGACCACCAAGCCTCGTCCTTCTTGGATCACTGTGTGTATAGATACCCCCCCCCCTTTCTACATCAAATAGCTTTGCCCATCCTACCGCATTAGCGCTTTTTATGATGGCTCTGTTTATAGTTCCCTCCTGCGAAGAACCGAATCATCCTCAGCTTGAGTATTGGGGTGATTGAAGTAGCGTAACGACCCGGTAGAATACCCTCCCGTGAGCTAGCAAGTTTCAATTGGCGCCCAGCAAAAATTGCATTCCCACCCCATACGGTTCCATTCTTCCCGGAGGGGGAGGTAAAAACAGTGCCCTGTTTTGCAAACGTTTTCGTCCTCCAAACGAAGCATAGCTAAATAACTGTCGATTCGGACACAAGTGTGATCCGGAATCGCTCATCAAACTCTAGGAATTTATTCAAATGCGCTCGGAAAAATCTAGAATAACAAATTTAAAATCCCTAAAACTCGACGCGATCACCGCAGAACCTCGAGACTCCCGAAATCTAGAATAATAAATTTGCAGATAAACATGCCGACGCGATCAACGTAAATTCTCGCCGAGAAATCTCAAAACTAGAATAACAAATTTAATTAACGAAAGTTTCGACGCGATCGAACTAGAATCAAAATGTCGCGAATACCGTTTAGATCTGCACACGATCGACGTGCAAGCCGTCGGAAATCCCGAACCGTCCGGTTTTCTGCAGCCGACTCACGACGGAAACGATTCCCATAAATCGCGAAAAACTTGAAGAACAATCCGTGTTCTTCCGTCTCCGAACCCCACGGGACGACAACGACGTACCGCAATTATTCGTATTACGAAACCGATCAACACACGTCGCGAAATCACTACAATGATTAGAAATCTTCGGATGACTAATCAATCACGAAAGTATTCCAAATACTCACCTAGATAAATACTTACCCACGATCCGATCATCAATTAAAAATCGATCACCATCTGAAAATCACAATCGCGAATCCGCTCAAAGCCGGAGCATAAGCGCGCGTAAAACTGATTCGAAAACGTCGGATATGACATCGCGGAAGACAAACGTCGGAATTCTTCCCTCCGTGAAAATCATTCCCAAACCCCCCACAAAAGTATCCTTTATTCTGGTAATTCGAAGTACTACCATTAAAGTACGGATTAAAATATTGTTTTTGCTCGGGTCTTCCACAGCACCCGAGGTAACGGTCCGCGGAGACCATAAACCCGTCGAAGATGCTCGACGAATCCCGGCGAAGAAGTCCGGTGCGAGCTCCATAAATTCTTCCGTCCGTGGGACCAGTTCGTAACGACGAACTGGCGATTTACTTTATCCCACACAGAACGGATGGATGGACGATGAAAGTCCAGTCCAGAGGGCCCAGTCCCTAAAATCAAAATCATCGATGTAAATTTCTTCAAATCAGTCGCAGTAGATTGATTCAGTACTTACCATTCATACACATTCATAGGTCCGGACCGCTCAATGAATGCACTTTGAGATGCACTTGAGTACATTGCGTACCTAAAAATGCATCGACACTTAGAAAAATCACCAATGTTTACAAAATCATTACTCACCTGGGAAGACAATACTATTGCCTCCAGAAGTGGAATCTCTCCTTCCGTTCGGTTCTGTAAATGACAAGAGTAAACGTCGACCGGTAAATGTTAAATGAATCACGGTAAATAATTCGGTACGTACCTTTTCGAGAGCTTCCAATTCGCGGACACAATATTTCCGTTCTGAACACCCGAAACGCGCGGTTAAATCGTTGAGAAAATAACGAGAAAGTTAGTATCGCGAACTAACAATCTCGATTCAAAACGTAAACAAAATTGCAGCACATGTGTGTTGGTGATGACAGTTTTCAACACAGCAAATAGTGTTGGTAGAGTTGCCACTCATAATGAGTACCTTTCTTCTCACGCGAGTGAGAAGGTTAATAGCGTATTCTTTCAAATGGGCATAATTTTTAATTCGATTCACCAAATCAATGATTGATGTTGGATGAAGTTGATAATTGCCGTAAATAATTTAATTACTTCCAAATGAATTTCATTCATTTTGAAGGAGGGACGATGGGGTAATGTAACCGTTCGGTTCCAATATGGACTTGTTGGCTCCACCACAAGTGAATTTCCGTCACCAATCCCTCCCATTACGACCTTTCCAATAATTACACCTCGGAACTGTCACACTCACTGGTCGAAGATTTATCTCACGAGTGAGTGCGTGTTCCACTTTCACGTCATACCAAGTGTGACCAGATGCGATAGACGTTCGAGCAGTTTGAGTTCGGGCAAAAGATACACAGCCCTGTTTCAGCTGAGCTTGCCCATAGAGGGAGCTCAATGTAACAGGATGGGCAAACCTAAAAAGCATAAATCATAATTTATGTAAAATGTGCTATATAAGAAGCGGAAAAGAAGGGTTCTCTCTCTTTTGCATAGTGATCCTAGAAAGAAGTAGTAGTGCGCGCGTGTTTAAGTTATAAAAGGATCTGTTCAATGTTAGTCGTTAAAATACTTATTGTTATAAATTAAATAGTACGGATTTGTGTTGGTAAAAATCGATTAGTGTGTAAAATCCCATTCGAATCCACACGAACAAATAACGACAGTGAAAAACGAATTAAAAACGAAATAGAAAAAGGTCCACGACAAAGGGACCTTTTTCTTTTGTGCTTTTTCCAAGGTCTCGAGAGTGCAGTGCCACAGTGGTGATTTCCGGGAAGATTTGGCGAGTGCCCGTTGGCTTGGATAAAGCAACGTCATCGCTGGCCGAAGTGTGGCCGCCATCTTCCAACACCGATACGGAAAATCCACGTCATCAATCTCGCACGGCAACACTCGTCCCGTCCGTGGAACGATTTCCGGACTGAAGCGGCTCCGCAAAGAGCATCAAGCCGGCCAGATCAACCCTGATCGACCACATCGCCAGAAAACACCGAATCCAACAAAGCGCAAGTACCCCCTTATGTGACGTCACAAATAAAATGTTAAAATTGTAAACCTCAGGTGTAGCTAACTTTAAGAAAGAGTAGCCCTGAATTATAAAGGTCTTACACCATTTTCGTTGCGTCATCCTCCCGGGTCCACGAAGGGACCACCAAGCCTTGTCCTTCTTGGCGAGCTTCTTGGATCACTGTGTGTATTGATACCCCCCCTTTCTACATCAAATAGCTATGCCCATCCTACGCATTAGCGCTTTTTATGACGGCTCTGTTTATAGTTCCCTCCTGCGAAGAACCGAATCATCCTCAGCTTGAGTATTGGGGTGATTGAAGTAGCGTAACGACCCGGTAGAATACCCTCCCGTGAGCTAGCAAGTTTCAGTACCGGTACATACCGCTGCTGCTTCGGTTGTTGGGGCCGGAATAGCCGGCACAGCGACTCCTGTCCAGCTGTGCGGCCAGAAATCTCGCAGGAATAGTGATGCGATCGGCTATGCGGACGATCGTCGTCCGACGGGACCAGCGGGCGTTGCTGGACGATGGTGGGCAGGCGTCTTCCCTCGTAGGCGCGATCGGCCGGCCGTGGCTTAGCCACCTTGGACGGCCGAGAGGAAAATCTCCTTTGCGGTTAGAACCTACGGCCCGAGATATAGGTCCTCCTTTGAGGATCCATGGTCTTTACGGTTAGGCGCGGAAGTCTGAAGGCTTCGCGGGTCGAGCCGTGTGCTGGACGGAAAGCAGTTTGAAAAGAGACGTAGGAAAAGAGAGGTAGGAAAAGAGGTCCTAAAGGACACCAAGGAATTAATTCCAAGTTCCATAGTACAGGATTGGGAATTACCTGAACACTTTTTCCCCGGAGCTCACACTAGCTCCTGCTAGAAAAAGGGGGGGGTTCACTTGATTTCCTGCACTTCACTTCCACTTCACAGCACACGGACGCCTGATATACTAAGAGGCCGAAATTGGGCAATGGCTACTCTTTTATATCAATTTCTTCCCATATTTTCCCGCTAATTTTGCAATTCGCTTTCATCCAACATTGCATTCTTCCAAGCATGATGCCATGTTGGATATTTTATAGCACCCTCATATTATTACAGCGGTACCAAACCCTAACGCTTCTGTGGTAGCTCTGTTGTTTTTACACGAGAAACGTGAAGGTTCCGAAACAAACAATAATATACCAAAACAAAAATCAACAGTTTGTAACCAAACGGTTACACTATCCACCACCCCGATGAAAAAAATGTGAAAGCACGAAGAGATTTTGCATTTTTTTTTCAATTCACTCTCTCAAGTCAGCTTCGGCCGTCATCGGTTCGTGGATGTAAAACAATTAAAAACTATTACAATATTTACAAAACAACAATTTAAAATTCTAAACTACTCTACTTACATCGCGCGATATCATAATACAGCTTTACAACAAATTAAAAATATAAATAATGAATATAATAAAATAACAATAACGTACGTGCACCAATATATACAAATTAAAATACAAAAATGAAATAAATTAAAACATGCAAAATATACATTGAACAAATTAAAATCATTAAAATATCCCGTATTATGGGTAGACAACATTATTTATAATATTTACAAGTTGCGCATCGAAAAAAATTTTACAACCCTATTTACAATATTTACACCACATTCGATCACATTCGATGTGCACGGCCGAACCCCCTGGCGGGATTGATTCGCCAGCGAGCGAACTGTCAGTGAGTGACAACTCGCTGAAACGTCATGAATCTGTCAAAGTCAACTGACACAGCATCTCTATTGTTTATTTATGTTTACGTTATGCTGTGCAGTGATGAAGAATTTTTGAAGTTAAAAGTGCCTTTTTGTGAATAAATTTATCGGTAAGTAGTACGTACGATTTATATAAACATATCGAAGACTGATCTTCGTATGTGTTTGTGTTTTTGCCTTTCTCGTATACTAAGTATACGGTAAAGGCTATATGATCGCTCCAAAAACAAACTTTTTATAGAAGGCCCGGAGACCCATAGTGTTATATACCAATCGACTCAGTTCGACGAATCGAGGTGATGTCTGTGTGTGTGTGTGTGTGTGTGTGTGTGTGTGTGTGTGTGTGTGTGTGTGTGTGTGTGTGTGTGTGTGTGTGTGCGCAAAACAACTCAAAAAATGTCACTCATTTTTCGGGCACTTATCCTCAACCGATTTGCTCGCAACAAGTTGCATTCGACGCAGAATCCTGTCCCATTGTTTCCTATTTGAAATTGGCCAGATCAAACTATGGGATCGAAAGTTATGGCCAAAATACAAATTCATACGAAAAAATCGCGTAAAAAATGTCACTCATTTTTCGGGCACTTATTCTCAACCGATTTGTCTGCAACAAGTTGCATTCGACGCAGAATCCTGTCCCATTATTTCGTATTTGAAATTGGTCAGATCGGACTATGGGATCAGAAGTTATGGTCAAAATACAAATTCATACGAAAAAATCGCGTGAAAAATGTCACTCATTTTTCGGGCACTTATTCTCAACCGATTTGCTTGCAACAAAGTTCATTCGATACAAAATCCTGTCCCATTGTTTCCTATTTGAAATTGGTCAGATCGGACTATGGGATCAGAAGTTATGGCCAAAATACAAATTCATACGAAAAAATCGCGTAAAAAATGTCACTCATTTTTCGGGCACTTATTCTCAACCGATTTGCGTGCAACAAGTTGCATTCGACGCAAAATCCTGTCCCATTGTTTCCTATTTGAAATTGGTCAGATCGGACTATGGGATCGAAAGTTATGGCCAAAATACAAATTCATACGAAAAAATCGCGTAAAAAATGTCACTCATTTTTCGGGAACTTATTCTCATCCGATTTGCTTGCAACAAGTTGCATTCGATGCAAAATCCTGTCCCATTGTTTCCTATCCGAAATTGGTCAGATCGGACTATGGGATCAGAAGTTATGGCCAAAATACAAATTCATACGAAAAAATCGCGTAAAAAATGTCACTCATTTTTCGGGCACTTATTCTCAACCGATTTGCTTGCAACAAGTTGCATTCGACGCAGAATCCTGTCCCATTGTTTCCTATTTGAAATTGGTCAGATCGGACTATGGGATCAGAAGTTATGGCCATAATACAAATTCATACGAAAAAATCGCGTAAAAAATGTCACTCATTTTTCGGGAGCTTATTCTCTACCGATTTGCTCGCCACAAGTTGCATTCGACGCAGAATCCTGTCCCATTGTTTCCTATTGAAAATTGGCCATATCGGACTATGGGATTGAGTTTACGGTAAAGGCTATATGATCGCTCCAAAAACAAACTTTTTATAGAAGGCCTGGAGACCCATAGTGTTATATACCAATCGACTCAGTTCGACGAATTGAGGTGATGTCTGTGTGTGTGTGTGTGTGTGTGTGTGTGTGTGTGTGTGTGTGTGTATGTGTGTGTGTGTGCGCAAAACTACTCAAAAAATGTCACTCATTTTTCGGGCACTTATCCTCAACCGATTTGCTCGCAACAAGTTGCATTCGACGCAAAATCCTGTCCCATTGTTTCCTATTTGAAATTGGCCAGATCAAACTATGGGATCAAAAGATATGGCCAAAATACAAATTCATACAAAAAAATCGCGTAAAAAATGTCACTCATTTTTCGGGCACATATCCTTAACCGATTTGTTCACAACAAGTTGCATTCGACGTAGAACCCTGTCCCGTTGTTTCTTATTGAAAATTGGCCATATTGGACTATGGGATCGAAAGATATGGCCAAAATACAAATTCATACGAAAAAATCGCGTGAAAAATGTCACTCATTTTTCGGGCACTTATTCTCAACCGATTTACTCGCAACAAGTTGCATTCGATGCAGAATCCTGTCCCATTGTTTCCTATTCGAAATTGGCCAGATCGAACTATGCGATCAAAAGATATGGCCAAAATACAAATTCATACAAAAAAATCGCGTAAAAAATGTCACTCATTTTTCAGGCACTTTTCCTCAACCGATTTGCTCGCATTAAATTGCATTCGACGCAGAATGTCTCATATTTTCTTATTGGAAATTGGCCAGATCGGACTATGGGCTTAGATGTTATGGTCAAATTACTATTTATTGTGAAAAAGAGTTCAAAAAAGTCTAGCTCACTTTTTTAGCACTTAGACTTCATCTATTCCCCAAGCAACATAAGTTCAACACATCTGGTTGCAGTAGCCATATTGTGACTGAATCCGGTCATATATAGGTTACTGTGATTGATGTGCAATATGTGTGCTTCTCAGGTCGCTCGCAACAGATTGCATTCGACGCAGAATCTTGTCCCATTGTTTCCTATAGAAACTTGGCCGGATCGTACAATTCGGTCAAAAGTTATGGCGAAAATACTAATTTTAAAACTACAAAATAAAATGCCATATTTTGCTCTTATGCTCATCCGATTTGTTTGCAACAAATTGCGTTTGGCGAGAATTCTTTTATGCATATAAACAAAAATGAAAAATAAGACCAATCCACATATTGGTGTTATTTTAGATTTTTCCAAAACTTTTGAACGAGCGAGAAAGGCACCATCACCGCTAGGTGGATTAATCTGGGTTTTGGAAAAGGCAAGTCGGAACCACGTGATTGTTATCAGCTATATATCAGAAACCCAATACGAAGCAATCTACGAAGCGCAAACGTGTAGTTGATGACGACAGATTTCTTATGTGATCTGTGCGGCAAATATTTCCTCCTATCTGAGCATGGTATGGAATGGTGGAACAAGTGTGGTGCATACCATGCTTGGTTTCACGAATGTTACAAAGATGAATGTCCATCGTGTACCCACTAATCGGCAATGATCCGAAGGTGGCTTGACTTTTCTTTAAAACTAGTATGAACTTTGTTGTCATGAAATGATTGTTTTGTTATCGTTGAAGTCGCTTTTGTTTTGTTTTGCTTTTTTGAATAAAAAGACGAAATCATGAAAACCATTAATTATATTTCAATCTCATGGCACGATATTCACTACATAATGATTCTCCATTTGAAAGGTGGACAATTTTCCATGCAGAAACCAGAACCGTAAACTTCCAGGGTTCACAGATTCAATCGCTGAACATTGAAAAATGAAGAAAATTGTCAATCTGAAACTTTCTGAGGTGCAGCCTTGGGTCTAGGGCGAAGGGAACGTCCATTAATTATGTCACGCAATTAATTCACACAAAAGCCGGCGTATACAAATAGTTTATCTGCCCTTATCATATGTTACGCGGGGTTTCAAACCCCTCCTCTCCACCATGTCACACTTTTTGTATGAGAGCTCAAAAAACTGTGGTATTGACCATCACGCTTCCTACCCCTCGCTCCAAACTACCATTTTTTATGTTGCTCAATAATTGAATTACAATTTTGTAATGCAACGAAAATAGTTATGTCAAAAATATTAATTGAAAATTTGGTACGTACAATAAATTCGTTTTTTCAAAGTCACACCCAATAACGGTAAACTTAAAAATGTATGAAAATGAATCCTTTTGGATAACCCTAGCATGTACCAGTGCCATACCTGCTAAAATATTCATTTTTCCTTTAATTTTTTTAATATTATCTAGGTGGCTGACTTGCCCCGTATGGGTGGCACTCTTGCCCCGTAGCCCAAAAAAAACTCGTTATTTGTAACCATTTTTAAAATGCTTCAGAAATTGCTTTTTTTTTGCATTTATTGTTTCTGGGATCCAATCATTAGTGAAAACATAAGTGTAAGTTGGTATTGAAAGAGCGTTAATGAATAAAGATTCCAATGAATGATTAAATTTGTTCTGATTAAATCATGCAACTCTATGATTAAAGATTATGATTAAAGATTTATTAATTTTTGACAATGATTAATGATTATGATTAACGATTAAATTATTTTTTGACAATGATTAACGATTATGATTAATGAATAAAACGTTTGAAGTAAGATTAACGATTACCGATCGTGATTAAATGTTGACAAAATATGTGTATGATTAATGATTAACTATCGATATGATTAAATATTAATGATTATGAATATTAAATGATTTGCATAGTGATCAATAATCAAGTAACCTCTCTACCAAATTATGTTATTAAAGGTATGAAAACTGTATGATTAAGATTAATGATTATTGAATAAAAGTGATGTATGCAATAATTAAAATTGATAATTAATGAATAACCTCAAAACACTCATGAATATGATTAGTGATTAAAGATTAAATGCAAAAATCTATGACTAACGATTAGTGATTAATGATTGAATCGATTTTTTTGTATGATTATGATTAATAATTAATGATTAAATAACCCATTATTCATTAATCATGATTAAATCTATGATTAATCACTAATGCTCTGATTTGAAACCATATCCGAGATTTAACAAAGAGTTTTTCAAAAGTTACTGAACAAAGTGCTTAAGGTGGCACCCTTGCCCCAAATTCCGGATATGGCTTTATTCTCGCGCTTAGTATCATACTGCAATGTACTGCAATACTGCAATTATCGATTTATTTCCATCAATTTTTTCATCAATCGTTGAAATAAACGATGCCATACTAAAATATTTTCACGGTTACTTAGATAGCCCTTTCGAAAAAAATTCCAAGAACTGTTCCACATCTCGATACCAACTGTATTACATCTTATTATTTTTCCTGTGTAGCCGACATCCTCATGAACATTTTTGCTGAAGAAATTGGGGACCAAGCTCTCTTCTGTGATTTTTCACAGCCAATCTAAAACGCTGGGCATATATGACCCATCCGTCCCGAAGATTAGGGAGATCAAATATTTTCGAATTTATTTTTATGCTATCAACGGATGCTATCTTATCTAAGGGAACGTCCATAAATTACGTCACGCTTTTAGAGGATGGGAGAGGCTTTCTAAAAGTGTGACTACTCATATATTTTTTTTTTAATTTCATGCAAAAAGTGAGACAATGAAGGGAGAAGGGATTGAAATGGTTATTTTTAGCGTAACATAATTGATGACCGTTCCATTGATGCACTCCTCACTTCCCAGGAACCCCAACCAGTCATAATTGATGATAAATATACATTTCCCTTGTCTTTTCACTAACCCACTAGCATGTTCACGTGGTTTATGGACAGTCCATTAACATTTAAAAATGTTAGAACTTGAAAATCTTACATTTTCCCAGCTATATATCTTTTTGCCTTTCTCGTATACTAAGTATACGGTAAAGGCTATATGATCGCTCCAAAAACAAACTTTTTATAGAAGGCCCGGAGACCCATAGTGTTATATACCAATCGACTCAGTTCGACGAATCGAGGTGATGTCTGTGTGTGTGTGTGTGTGTGTGTGTGTATGTGTGTGTGTGTGTGTGCGCAAAACAACTCAAAAAATGTCACTCATTTTTCGGGCACTTATCCTCAACCGATTTGCTCGCAACAAGTTGCATTCGACGCAGAATCCTGTCCCATTGTTTCCTATTTGAAATTGGCCAGATCGAACTATGGGATCGAAAGTTATGGCCAAAATACAAATTCATACGAAAAAATCGCGTAAAAAATGTCACTCATTTTTCGGGCACTTATTCTCAACCGATTTGTCTGCAACAAGTTGCATTCGACGCAGAATCCTGTCCCATTATTTCGTATTTGAAATTGGTCAGATCGGACTATGGGATCAGAAGTTATGGTCAAAATACAAATTCATACGAAAAAATCGCGTGAAAAATGTCACTCATTTTTCGGGCACTTATTCTCAACCGATTTGCTTGCAACAAGTTGCATTCGATACAAAATCCTGTCCCATTGTTTCCTATTTGAAATTGGTCAGATCGGACTATGGGATCAGAAGTTATGGCCAAAATACAAATTCATACGAAAAAATCGCGTAAAAAATGTCACTCATTTTTCGGGCACTTATTCTCAACCGATTTGCTTGCAACAAGTTGCATTCGACGCAAAATCCTGTCCCATTGTTTCCTATTTGAAATTGGTCAGATCGGACTATGGGATCGAAAGTTATGGCCAAAATACAAATTCATACGAAAAAATCGCGTAAAAAATGTCACTCATTTTTCGGGAACTTATTCTCACCCGATTAGCTCGCAACAAGTTGCATTCGATGCAAAATCCTGTCCCATTGTTTCCTATTTGAAATTGGTCAGATCGGACTATGGGATCAGAAGTTATGGCCAAAATACAAATTCATACGAAAAAATCGCGTAAAAAATGTCACTCATTTTTCGGGCACTTATTCTCAACCGATTTGCTTGCAACAAGTTGCATTCGACGCAGAATCCTGTCCCATTGTTTCCTATTTGAAATTGGTCAGATCGGACTATGGGATCAGAAGTTATGGCCATAATACAAATTCATACGAAAAAATCGCGTAAAAAATGTCACTCATTTTTCGGGAGCTTATTCTCAACCGATTTGCTCGCAACAAGTTGCATTCGACGCAGAATCCTGTCCCATTGTTTCCTATTGAAAATTGGCCATATCGGACTATGGGATTGAGTTTACGGTAAAGGCTATATGATCGCTCCAAAAACAAACTTTTTATAGAAGGCCTGGAGACCCATAGTGTTATATACCAATCGACTCAGTTCGACGAATTGAGGTGATGTCTGTGTGTGTGTGTGTGTGTGTGTGTGTGTGTATGTGTGTGTGTGTGCGCAAAACTACTCAAAAAATGTCACTCATTTTTCGGGCACTTATCCTCAACCGATTTGCTCGCAACAAGTTGCATTCGACGCAAAATCCTGTCCCATTGTTTCCTATTTGAAATTGGCCAGATCGAACTATGGGATCAAAAGATATGGCCAAAATACAAATTCATACAAAAAAATCGCGTAAAAAATGTCACTCATTTTTCGGGCACATATCCTTAACCGATTTGCTCACAACAAGTTGCATTCGACGTAGAACCCTGTCCCGTTGTTTCCTATTGAAAATTGGCCTAGTTGGACTATGGGATCGAAAGATATGGCCAAAATATAAATTCATACGAAAAAATCGCGTAAAAAATGTCACTCATTTTTCAGGCACTTTTCCTCAACCGATTTGCTCGCATTAAATTGCATTCGACGCAGAATGTCTCATATTTTCTTATTGGAAATTGGCCAGATCGGACTATGGGCTTAGATGTTATGGTCAAATTACTATTTATTGTGAAAAAGAGTTCAAAAAAGTCTAGCTCACTTTTTTAGCACTTAGACTTCATCTATTCCCCAAGCAACATAAGTTCAACACATCTGGTTGCAGTAGCCATATTGTGACTGAATCCGGTCATATATAGGTTACTGTGATTGATGTGCAATATGTGTGCTTCTCAGGTCGCTCGCAACAGATTGCATTCGACGCAGAATCTTGTCCCATTGTTTCCTATAGAAACTTGGCCGGATCGTACAATTCGGTCAAAAGTTATGGCGAAAATACTAATTTTAAAACTACAAAATAAAATGCCATATTTTGCTCTTATGCTCATCCGATTTGTTTGCAACAAATTGCGTTTGGCGAGAATTCTTTTATGCATATAAACAAAAATGAAAAATAAGACCAATCCACATATTGGTGTTATTTTAGATTTTTCCAAAACTTTTGAACGAGCGAGAAAGGCACCATCACCGCTAGGTGGATTAATCTGGGTTTTTTTTTAGGTGAATGACTTCATTCAACCAGGGTTGTTGTGCTATTTGGCAACAATCTTTCCGATGAAAGATTGGCCAATAGCGAACCCATAACGGTTCCGGGACACCGTGATAATCATCTTGCCTCTGCAAGATGCAATCAGGTAAGTAATGTGTACACAATAAAATTCCATCCTGCTAATGATTGGAATATAATTATTAGATTTGGCCCATCGTACAAATTGGGCGATCCCCTCCCAACAGCTCCACAGGTGGAGTGAGATGAGGGCAAATTGATTTAACCCCTCGCCTCCCGCTCCGCTCCTGCCAGTGTTGGTATGGATCCCCGTAATAAATCAGGTAAGTGGGATCATTTTATTGCATGCTAGCCTTTTTAAACGACTGATCGGAGTCTTTCATCCGTCGGTCAAACTACATTAGGACTAGACTAACAGCTAATTGATTCTCATTACAACCAACACAACCGACTAACAATTCCATTGTCCTTGGGTGTTATAAAATGATTAAAATTGGTTTCTCAAATTCTTTCCAGGTGTTCATCCTTTCGGCGGTGATTGCACCAAGTGACTGGGGGCAAAAAGTAATCCCGCACAGCACCGGAACTGGGCAATCTGCCATAGGTAAGAGTGGAAATTGAAATAAATGAGAAATAAAATTGTTTAATTCTTAGTTGGATTTGTTTTTCTTTTTATTGAAAGAAAATACTTTTTGGTGGGTTCCAGGTGTGCGTCCGGAACGAGGAATATTCGTTGAAAATGTAGGTTCCAAAATCGAAGTTATTTTCGTGCACAGTTCTTTGGCCGTGGGTTCCGCTCGAAGATTGTTGTTGGCCTTTTTCCGTCGGATCTTAAAAGTTCGGGTTTGCTTTTTTAGGGATTCGGGGTTCGAAGATTGGGAATTTGAAGAATGGAAAGCACTACCAGGTAAGTCTCAGGGAAAATCGGATGAAGGAAGCATCGACTTACTGGTGAAATCGGGAGAAAAATAACCGGAAGAATAGCGTGACAGTGGGCTTCTTATCGTTCCCTTATCGACCTGAAGATGGTCTTCCGAATTGGATTCGGACTCGCTGAAGGACATATTGTTTCCATCGGAATCGGAACTAGGAATTATCAATTCATAGCTTTCTTCTGGTTCCGACTCCGGTTCCCTGAATTCGCATGTCGCGCTAGGGGGTAAATAGCGAGAATTGGCATCGCTTGTGACGATGTCCATGTCACGCATAAATAGGTAAATGATTCGTTTAATTTTTACGACATCTGCTGGCATCATTATCCCCGAAGTCCTCTGCTCCCGAATGGTATGCAGAGTTTCTTCGAGGTCCAGCTCTAACTCCTCTAGCGGGTGTCGGGTTTTCTTTCCTTTTTTCGTCACAATACACAACACAAAACACAGTTGTTTCAATTGTCTTATTTTTTAATGTTTTTTTTTTTATTTTTTTCAAATTTTGCTTTCAAATTTATTTCCACGTCCATGTTCCACTTCAATCATCACAAAACTAAACCTAAACTGTCCTCCGCCGTGTTGATGCCTTTCGCGTGCTGACTGCTGCTCTCTTCGCTCTCCGCTCAATGATGCTCTATACAATTTAGAGCATAGGGGATCAGTACGCTCTTGGTTCACTAAAGCGATTAGGAATCCAACACATATTTCGACCTCACAAACTATTATTTGCACTCAATTATATACTGCTTTGTTGTTCTAATCCTTTCATTCCCTACATCCTTCTCCTCCTCTACTCTAAATCTACAAAAATATCAATATCATGAATATTATTTTAATAATCGTACTCATTTTCGATAAACATTACTAATAGCGAATAAAACAAAAGTAGTTTTTTGTCGAGCTCAACATAAATGCGTTAATATCGTATTATAATACCAAGATAGAAGCAGTAGATAATTCCTGAAAATGAAATATTAATTAAAATTAAATTAATAACATTAACTACATGAAACCATACTTACCAAAAAGAATATAAATCTAAAAGTAGTGTTTACGCTGTCATGGTTCGAAACAATTAAACAAACAATAAAAATATTCAACAATGATTTCTGTAAGACACATTTTTCATTTTTACACGTTTTCATTTTTTTACACTTTCTAACACTCTACTCAATCTAACAGCTGATCTTGTTCATGGATTCATGGGTAGAGCTTACCAGGCTCTAGAAAATCAATCTTGCATCAAAACCAGAAACATTCAAACAATATTCTCAGTTCATCTCAGTTTACACTTCCTAACACTTTACTCAAACCAACAGCTGATCTTGTTCATGCAGTCATGGGTAGAACGTACCAGGCTCAAAAAAATCAATCCTGCATCAAAATCAGAAAAATTTCAACAATATTCTCAGTTCATCTCAGTTTACACTTTCTAACACTTTACTCAAGCCAACAGCTGATCTTGTTCATGCAGTCGTGGGTAGAACGTACCAGGCTCAAGAAAATCAATCATGCATCAAAACCAGAAAAATTTCAACAATATTCTCAGTTCATCTCAGTTTACACTTTCTAACACTTTACTCAAGCCAACAGCTGATCTTGTTCATGCAGTCATAGGTAGAACGTACAAGGCTCTAGAAAATCAATCTTGCATCAAAACCAGAAAAATTTCAACAATATTCTCAGTTCATCTCAGTTTACACTTTCTAACACTTTACTCAAGCCAACAGCTGATCTTGTTCATGGGTAGAACGTACCAGGCTCTAGAAAATCAATCTTGCATCGAAACCAGAAACATTCCAACATTCTTCTCAGTTCATCTCAGTTTACACTTTCTAACACTTTACTCAAGCCAACAGCTGATCTTGTTCATGCAGTCGTAAGTAGAACGTACCAGGCTCTAGACAATCAATCTTGCATCGAAATCAGAAACATTCCAACAATATTCTCAGTTCATCTCAGTTTACACTTTCTAACACTTTACTCAAGCCAACAGCTGATCTTGTTCATGCAGTCGTGGGTAGAACGTACCAGGCTCAAGAAAATCAATCCTGCATCAAAACCAGAAAAATTTCAACAATATTCTCAGTTCATCTCAGTTTACACTTTCTAACACTTTACTCAAGCCAACAGCTGATCTTGTTCATGCAGTCGTAGGTAGAACGTACCAGGCTCTAGAAAATCAATCTTGCATCAAAATCAGAAACATTCCAACAATATTCTCAGTTCATCTCAGTTTACACTTTCTAACACTTTACTCAAGCCAACAGCTGATCTTGTTCATGCAGTCGTGGGTAGAACGTACCAGGCTCAAGAAAATCAATCCTGCATCAAAACCAGAAAAATTTCAACAATATTCTCAGTTCATCTCAGTTTACACTTTCTAACACTTTACTCAAGCCAACAGCTGATCTTGTTCATGCAGTCGTGGGTAGAACGTACCAGGCTCTAGACAATCAATCTTGCATCAAAATCAGAAACATTCCAACAATATTCTCAGTTTACACTTTCTAACACTTTACTCAAGCCAACAGCTGATCTTGTTCATGCAGTCGTGGGTAGAACGTACCAGGCTCAAGAAAATCAATCCTGCATCAAAACCAGAAAAATTTCAACAATATTCTCAGTTCATCTCAGTTTACACTTTCTAACACTTTACTCAAGCCAACAGCTGATCTTGTTCATGCAGTCATAGGTAGAACGTACCACCCAGTCAACCACAGATCGTATAGGAAAATATATATTTGATCGCATATATTGCAGTTTTTTATCGCACTCGTATAAAATTACTTATTAGGGTAGCCCAAATATGATTATTATCGTATTTTATACCAGCATATGGAATATTTACGATTGAGTTCAAAAAAGTCCTAAAACGATATAAGCAATATCCACTTGATCATATTAAATCGCAAATATCGTATATCTACATATGTAGTGCCATGAAAATCGTATACGCATTTGCGTTGTGCGTATATAGTTTTTACTCCAGCGCGCTGGTCAAAACCCACTGTATCGCAGCCACAAAATAAATATCATTTCTACTTACTTCACTCCATCCGATGTGACTTAATTCTACTCCATAAATGTTGTTTTTGATTCCATTCTTTTAATCCTGTCGATTTGTACTCCGTACCACTGCCAAACATCGAACAAAATAACTAAACTTCAACAACTCAGAGGTAAACACGGCGAAATAGAATATCACTGATGTTGACATTTCATCATCGTTTATATGTCGGCAGAATCGTTTGGAATGCTGCGTAATCGTTTTATGTATGAACTATCGTAACAATTACAAACAATTTCCACATCTCAAGCTACATTTGTACGAACCACAACATGATTCTAGAATCGTATAAATGTACTAGACATCGTTTACTGCAATATCGTCGCAACACTAGAGTTTTATCTAGATTATGGTTGTCAAAAAGTTGCTGCTTTTCAAGAGTTGCTGTTTAGCACATTGGTAGAGCATTAGCCTCTAGATTCAAAGGTCAAATGTTCGAGACATGATTATTTACAATTATTTTTTCAAATATTTACTAGATCGTAATAAAGCTTACGAAAACTCAAGAAAGTCGTTGTTTAGTACGTATATGGCCTCCACTTTGGAAGGTATATAGCGATTCAGTGCATTACATATATACAAGTTCTCTTGCTTGTATATGACAATTTACATCAAAAGCTATACGTATCAAAATGTTGACTGGGCAGGCTCTAGAAAATCAATCTTGCATCAAAATCAGAAACATTCCAACAATATTCTCAGTTCATCTCAGTTTACACTTTCTAACACTTTACTCAAGCCAACAGCTGATCTTGTTCATGCAGTCATGTGTAGAACGTACAAGGCTCTAGAAAATCAATCCTGCATCAAAACCAGAAAAATGTCAACAATATTCTCAGTTCATCTCAGTTTACACTTTGTAACACTTTACTCAAGCCAACAGCTGATCTTGTTCATGCAGTCATGGGTAGAACGTACCAGGCTCTAGAAAATCAATCTTGCATCAAAATCAGAAACATTTCTACAATATTCTCAGTTCATCTCAGTTTGCGCTTTCTAACATTATACTCATGACTTATCTTGTTCATGGCTTACGCTGATCTTGTTCATGCAGTTATAGACAGAGATTATCACTCGAGGTTTCTGTAGGATCCACCCGGATCAAACGTCTATTCAGAGACGCACCAAGGATTATCACTCGAGGTTTACGTAGGATCCACCCGGATCAAACGCCTTCTCAGAGACGCACCAACCCACTCAGAGATTGGACTTTCTTCCATGTGATCCACCCGGATCAAACGTCTATTCAGAGACGCACCAATCCACTCGAAGATTGGATTTCCTCATATTATCCATTCATATTGAACGTGTTCAAATACTTCGATTGTTCGCAATCGGTAAAATGTCAACAATATTCTTTGCTCACTTTAGTTTACACTTTCTAACACTATACACATGGCGACAGCTGATCTTGTTCATGCAGTCATGGGTAGAACGTACCAGGCTCTAGAAAATCAATCTTGCATCAAAACCAGAAACATTCCAACAATATTCTCAGTTCATCTCAGTTTACACTTTCTAACACTTTACTCAAGCCAACAGCTGATCTTGTTCATGCAGTCGTGGGTAGAACGTACCAGGCTCTAGAAAATCAATCCTGCATCAAAACCAGAAAAAATTCAACAATATTCTCAGTTCATCTCAGTTTACACTTTCTAACACTTTACTCAAACCAACAGCTGATCTTGTTCATGCAGTCATGGGTAGAACGTACCAGGCTCTAGAAAATCAATCCTGCATCAAAACCAGAAAAATGTCAACAATATTCTCAGTTCATCTCAGTTTACACTTTCTAACACTTTACTCAAGCCAACAGCTGATCTTGTTCATGCAGTCATGGGTAGAACGTACCAGGCTCTAGAAAATCAATCTTGCATCAAAACCAGAAACATTCCAACAATATTCTCAGTTCATCTCAGTTCATCTCAGTTTACACTTTCTAACACTTTACTCAAACCAACAGCTGATCTTGTTCATGCAGTCATGGGTAGAACGTACCAGGCTCTAGAAAATCAATCCTGCATCAAAACCAGAAAAAATTCAACAATATTCTCAGTTCATCTCAGTTTACACTTTCTAACACTTTACTCAAACCAACAGCTGATCTTGTTCATGCAGTCATGGGTAGAACGTACCAGGCTCTAGAAAATCAATCCTGCATCAAAACCAGAAAAATGTCAACAATATTCTCAGTTCATCTCAGTTTACACTTTCTTACACTTTACTCAAGCCAACAGCTGATCTTGTTCATGCAGTCATGGGTAGAACGTACCAGGCTCTAGAAAATCAATCCTGCATCAAAACCAGAAAAATGTTAACAATATTCTCAGTTCATCTCAGTTTACACTTTCTTACACTTTACTCAAACCAACAGCTGATCTTGTTCATGCAGTCATGGGTAGAACGTACCAGGCTCTAGAAAATCAATCCTGCATCAAAACCAGAAAAATGTCAACAATATTCTCAGTTCATCTCAGTTTACACTTTCTAACACTTTACTCAAACTAACAGCTGATCTTGTTCATGCAGTCATGGGTAGAACGTACCAGGCTCTAGAAAATCAATCCTGCATCAAAACCAGAAAAATGTCAACAATATTCTCAGTTCATCTCAGTTTACACTTTCTTACACTTTACTCAAGCCAACAGCTGATCTTGTTCATGCAGTCATGGGTAGAACGTACCAGGCTCTAGAAAATCAATCCTGCATCAAAACCAGAAAAATGTTAACAATATTCTCAGTTCATCTCAGTTTACACTTTCTTACACTTTACTCAAACCAACAGCTGATCTTGTTCATGCAGTCATGGGTAGAACGTACCAGGCTCTAGAAAATCAATCTTGCATCAAGACCAGAAAAAAATCAACAATATTCTCAGTTCATCTCAGTTTACACTTTATAACACTTTACTAAAGCAAACAGCTGATCTTGTTCATGCAGTCATGGGTAGAACGTACCAGGCTCTAGAAAATCAATCTTGCATCAAAATCAGAAACATTCCACCAATATTCTCAGTTCATCTCAGTTTACACTTTCTAACATTATACTTATGTCTTATCTTGTTCATGGCTTACGCTGATCTTGTTCCTTCAGTTATAGACAGGGATTATCACTCGAGGTTTCCGTAGGATCCACCCGGATCGAACGCCTTCTCAGAGACGCACCAACCCACTCAGAGATTGGACTTTCTTCCATGTGATCCTCCCGGATCAAACGTCTATTCAGAGACGCACCAATCCACTCGAAGATTGGATTTCCTCATATTATCCATTCATATTGAACGTGTTCAAATACTTCGATTGTTCGCAATCGGTAAAATGTCAACAATATTCTTTGCTCACTTTAGTTTACACTTTCTAACACTATACACATGGCGACAGCTGATCTTGCTCATGCAGTCATGGGTAGAACGTACCAGGCTCTAGAAAATCAATCTTGCATCAAAACCAGAAACATTCCAACAATATTCTCGGTTCATCTCAGTTTACACTTTCTAACACTTTACTCAAGCCAACAGCTGATCTTGTTCATGCAGTCGTGGGTAGAACGTACCAGGCTCTAGAAAATCAATCCTGCATCAAAACCAGAAAAATTTCAACAATATTCTCAGTTCATCTCAGTTTACACCTTCTAACACTTTACTAAAGCAAACAGCTGATCTTGTTCATGCAGTCATGGGTAGAACGTACCAGGCTCTAGAAAATCAATCTTGCATCAAAATCAGAAACATTCCAACAATATTCTCAGTTCATCTCAGTTTACACTTTCTAACACTTTACTCAAACCAACAGCTGATCTTGTTCATGCAGTCATGGGTAGAACGTACCAGGCTCTAGAAAATCAATCTTGCATCAAAATCAGAAACATTCCAACAATATTCTCAGTTCATCTCAGTTTACACTTTCTAACACTTTACTCAAACCAACAGCTGATCTTGTTCATGCAGTCATGGGTAGAACGTACCAGGCTCTAGAAAATCAATCTTGCATCAAAACCAGAAAAATTACAACAATATTCTCAGTTCATCTCAGTTTACACTTTCTAACATTATACTTATGTCTTATCTTGTTCATGGCTTACGCTGATCTTGTTCCTGCAGTTATAGACAGGGATTATCACTCGAGGTTTCCGTAGGATCCACCCGGATCAAACGCCTTCTCAGAGACGCACCAACCCACTCAGAGATTGGACTTTCTTCCATGTGATCCACCCGGATCAAACGTCTATTCAGAGACGCACCAATCCACTCGAAGATTGGATTTCCTCATATTATCCATTCATATTGAACGTGTTCAAATACTTCGATTGTTCACAATCGGTAAAATGTCAACAATATTCTTTGCTCATTTTAGTTTACACTTTCTAACATTATACTTATGTCTTATCTTGTTCATGGCTTACGCTGATCTTGTTCCTGCAGTTATAGACAGGGATTATCACTCGAGGTTTCCGTAGGATCCACCCGGATCAAACGCCTTCTCAGAGACGCACCAACCCACTCAGAGATTGGACTTTCTTCCATGTGATCCACCCGGATCAAACGTCTATTCAGAGACGCACCAATCCACTCGAAGATTGGATTTCCTCATATTATCCATTCATATTGAACGTGTTCAAATACTTCGATTGTTCACAATCGGTAAAATGTCAACAATATTCTTTGCTCATTTTAGTTTACACTTTCTAACACTATACACATGGCGCTGATCTTGTTCATGCAGTCATGGGTAGAACGTAAAAGGCTCTAGAAAATCAATCTTGCATCAAAACCAGAAAAATGTCAACAATATTCTCAGTTCATCTCAGTTTACACTTTCTAACACTTTACTGAAGCAAACAGCTGATCTTGTTCATGCAGTCTTGGGTAGAACGTACCAGGCTCTAGAAAATCAATCCTGCATCAAAACCAGAAAAATTTCAACAATATTCTCAGTTCATCTCAGTTTACACTTTCTAACACTTTACTAAAGCAAACAGCTGATCTTGTTCATGCAGTCATGGGTAGAACGTACCAGGCTCTAGAAAATCAATCTTGCATCAAGACCAGAAAAAAATCAACAATATTCTCAGTTCATCTCAGTTTACACTTTCTAACACTTTACTCAAGCCAACAGCTGATCTTGTTCATGCAGTCGTGGGTAGAACGTACCAGGCTCTAGAAAATCAATCCTGCATCAAAACCAGAAAAATGTCAACAATATTCTCAGTTCATCTCAGTTTACACTTTCTAACACTTTACTCAAGCCAACAGCTGATCTTGTTCATGCAGTCATGGGTAGAACGTACCAGGCTCTAGAAAATCAATCTTGCATCAAGACCAGAAAAAAATCAACAATATTCTCAGTTCATCTCAGTTTACACTTTCTAACACTTTACTCAAGCCAACAGCTGATCTTGTTCATGCAGTCGTGGGTAGAACGTATTAGGCTCTAGAAAATCAATCTTGCATCAAAATCAGAAACATTCCAACAATATTCTCAGTTCATCTCAGTTTACACTTTCTAACACTTTACTCAAACCAACAGCCGATCTTGTTCATGCAGTCATGGGTAGAACGTACCAGGCTCTAGAAAATCAATCCTGCATCAAAACCAGAAAAATGTCAACAATATTCTCAGTTTATCTCAGTTTACACTTTCTAACACTATTCATAAGGCAACAGCTGATCTTGTTCATGCAGTCATGGGTAGAGCTTACCAGGCTCTAGAAAATCAATCTTGCATCAAAACCAGAAAAAAATCAACAATATTCTCAGTTCATCTCAGTTTACACTTTCTAACACTTTACTAAAGCAAACAGCTGATCTTGTTCATGCAGTCATAGGTAGAACGTACCAGGATCTAGAAAATCAATCCTGCATCAAAACCAGAAAAATGTCAACAATATTCTCAGTTCATCTCAGTTTACACTTTCTAACACTTTACTCAAGCCAACAGCTGATCTTGTTCATGCAGTCATGGGTAGAACGTACCAGGCTCTAGAAAATCAATCCTGCGTCAAAACCAGAAAAATTTCAACAATATTCTCAGTTCATCTCAATTTACACTTTCTAACACTTTACTCAAGCCAACAGCTGATCTTGTTCATGCAGTCATGGGTAGAACGTACCAGGCTCTAGAAAATCAATCTTGCATCAAAATCAGAAACATTCCAACAATATTCTCAGTTCATCTCAGTTTACACTTTCTAACACTTTACTCAAACCAACAGCTGATCTTGTTCATGCAGTCATGGGTAGAACGTACCAGGCTCTAGAAAATCAATCTTGCATCAAAACCAGAAAAATTACAACAATATTCTCAGTTCATCTCAGTTTGCGCTTTCTAACATTATACTTATGTCTTATCTTGTTCATGGCTTACGCTGATCTTGTTCCTTCAGTTATAGACAGGGATCTATAGATGTGATCCACCCGGATCAAACGTCTATTCAGAGACGCACCAATCCACTCGAAGATTGGATTTCCTCATATTATCCATTCATATTGAACGTGTTCAAATACTTCGATTGTTCGCAATCGGTAAAATGTCAACAATATTCTTTGCTCACTTTAGTTTACACTTTCTAGCATTTTTTCAAGGCAACAGCTGATCTTGTTCATGTAGTCACTAGTAGAGCTTACCAAGCTCTAGAAAATCAATCTTGCATCTAAACCAATAAAAAACTCTAACAAAATTCTCAGTTCATTCCTTCAAACTTTCCAAATCTAAACATATGACAACAGCTGATCTGATAGAATGAACAAACTAATTTCCAGCTTTTTATTATTTTGAACATTAATTTACGATTAATAATATTAATAATATTAAATAATAGTATACTCTTGCTCCGTCATTTAAATTTACTTACTTTTTTTTTAATAGTTGACATTACTTTCCTTTGGATTATTGCCGCTCCATATTAAACACTTATATAGTTAAACTTTTAGTTAAATACAACCTTGAAGTTATTTGAAAAATCCGATTCAACTAATGGACCATTCAATCACTATCCCTGTGCATAATAGTTAACCATAAGAAATCACAATAATCTTTAACAGCCATGTGCTGCAATTGAAATTTCATAGATAGAAAAAATCCTCTTCCTCTATCTATTACACTTGTCCGGCGAGGCGTTCAAAAAAATATACAAAGACAGTTTTTCTTTTTGGTGATAATGTATTTCATTTGTGTAGAAAATCTAGACATTATTTTTTTTACCAGCTTATGCACTTATATAAGAACCATGTAATGACTTACTCGTAGGTACTTATTGCCAAGGAATATAGTCAGCCAGTTTCTTCCAACAAATAATATTTGAATACATAAAGCAAAAGCTGAAGCAATTCAAGTCCCAAGTCCCATAATAATAATTTGATTTAAAATCCATTTCTAAAAATTACTTTTCAATAATCGGCCTTATGCCATACAATGATAAACATATGTATTTATATTAAATGAACTCCATAGCAAAATATAAAAATCTTCAACAGCCCTGTGTTGCAAACGAAAAATAGCAAAATAATTAAAACTTTTTAACAGCCCTGCATTACGCGTCCATTTTGTGCCGAATGCCGAATTCAAACAAAAACAGATTCATTTTTTAATTTCTTGTAGCAATAATACTTTCTTTCGAACCAGAAGAAAGAATACTTGACTTTTTGAAGTCATTTTAAACCATATATAAATCACCGACATGTTTAACAAATAATTACTTACGTTGAATCTTCCCGGCCGCTCTACATAAACACCGTCATTTTTTAATTTGAATATTTACCATGGGAGCGCATAGTTGTTACCGACGGCGTCATTGTCGGGTTTTCTTTCCTTTTTTCGTCACAATACACAACACAAAACACAGTTGTTTCAATTGTCTTATTTTTTAATGTTTTTTTTATTTTTCTCAAATTTTGCTTTCAAATTTATTTCCACGTCCATGTTCCACTTCAATCATCACAAAACTAAACCTAAACTGTCCTCCGCCGTGTTGATGCCTTTCGCGTGCTGACTGCTGCTCTCTTCGCTCTCCGCTCAATGATGCTCTATACAATTTAGAGCATAGGGGATCAGTACGCTCTTGGTTCACTAAAGCGATTAGGAATCCAACACATATTTCGACCTCACAAACTATTATTTGCACTCAATTATATACTGCTTTGTTGTTCTAATCCTTTCATTCCCTACAGCGGGTAGTTAGGATGCGTCGATAGTAAAGGACAGGGAATCTCAGTAGATTCCTCTAAGTCCGATTCGTCCGCATCATATGTCGGCGGCTGCCAATTTATTGCTATATAATTGGTTTCAGCCTTTGCTCGTCGCTTGCGTGTCATTGTATGAGAATCAGTGGTGGTTAAGTGGGTGATAATAAAATGATAAAAACACAGTGACGAAACAAAACAAACGGATTAAAATAAATAGTGCGCGTTCGTTGTCATAATAAATGGACATAACCAGTAAAGCATAATTATGATATGTATAATAAAAGTCAATAAACGATTCACGAAACACAAAATTTGCCAACATCAACGAATTTTTGATCGGAAAAAACGACAATCGATCGCAAATGTGTCCGTGATGTGCTCAGGACCTCTTTTGAAGGCAAAAGCCTTGTGAAAACACTTTTTTCCACATCAAGGAATGAACAGTGATTAAAGGTGGATGTCATTCGTGCAAGCACGGATCCCTGCCACCTCCCGTCGGCAAAATCGTTAGATTTTTGTATACTACTACGGACCCTTGATTACCATTCGCGGACTTTTGGCTGGGAGCCAATTGAAACTAGAATTTCCTGAATCGTCAACAATCAATAGCCAGGCCAGACCAGGACACAAGAGACTCTCCGGCAATCCCAGGGTCGGCTAACTATTGGGTAATCAAGGGTTTTTCGCGGTAAACAAAAACTAACACCGGGAACTTTCACTTTACTCATATAATTTATTTTTCCTAATTGTGGCGTGTGCGTGTTGTTCTGTGTAATAAATTTGTGGTAATTTGTTAAGTGTGACCTAGTTTTAACGATGGTACCGGTACATACCGCTGCTGCTTCGGTTGTTGGGGCCGGAATAGCCGGCACAGCGACTCCTGTCCAGCTGTGTGGCCAGAAATCTCGCAGGAATAGTGATGCGATCGGCTATGCGGACGATCGTCGTCCGACGGGACCAGCGGGCGTTGCTGGACGATGGTGGGCAGGCGTCTTCCCTCGTAGGCGCGATCGGCCGGCCGTGGCTTAGCCACCTTGGACGGCCGAGAGGGGAAATCTCCTTTGCGGTTAGAACCTACGGCCCGAGATATAGGTCCTCCTTTGAGGATCCATGGTCTTTTACGGTTAGGCGCGGAAGTCTGAAGGCTTCGCGGGCCGAGCCGTGTGCTGGACGGAAAGCAGTTTGAAAAGAGACGTAGGAAAAGAGAGGTAGGAAAAGAGGTCCTAAAGGACACCAAGGAATTAATTCCAAGTTCCATAGTACAGGATTGGGAATTACCTGAACACTTTTTCCCCGGAGCTCACACTAGCTCCTGCTAGAAAAAGGGGGGGGTTCACTTGATTTCCTGCACTTCACTTCCACTTCACAGCACACGGACGCCTGATATACTAAGAGGCCGAAATTGGGCAATGGCTACTCTTTTATATCAATTTCTTCCCATATTTTCCCGCTAATTTTGCAATTCGCTTTCATCCAACATTGCATTCTTCCAAGCATGATGCCATGTTGGATATTTTATAGCACCCTCATATTATTACAGCGGTACCAAACCCTAACGCTTCTGTGGTAGCTCTGTTGTTTTTACACGAGAAACGTGAAGGTTCCGAAACAAACAATAATATACCAAAACAAAAATCAACAATTTGTAACCAAACGGTTACAAGTTTATATTTCAAGACAAAATTTTCAAAACGACTTATCTGCTTTTGTAAACAAAGACTCAAACGACGATTTGTCGAATCTGATAGCTCTCCCACGCAAACCAACACCACCAATAGGTAGGTGAATGTTTCCGCTACCTGTTTATGGTGTTGGTTTGCATGGGAGAGCTATCAGATTCGTCAAATCGTCGTTTGAATATTTGTTTGCAAAAGCAGATAAGTCGTTTTGAAAATTTTGTCTTGATTTATTTTATAATACCCGTCTCAATCCCTACACTGGCAGAAAAAACATTTTGATTTTCATAAGTTAAGGCACATGAAACCCTACAAATTCATTTTATTTTAACTTCAAGGGACCAAAGAAATCCATAAATTTACCTTATAAAAATCATAGCAATTTCTTGTGTAAAATAATCATAAGGCATCCTTATGAATAATTCTTGTTCATTCAAACGTTCACGCTGATCTGTCAGAAAAAAATGGCTCGCTTCATCCTTGCCCATGTGGCCCAATAAGGAAGTAGCTGAAATTAAGTTTTTCTCTTTAAGAATACGTCGAACGAACATCAACCATCTATATATTGTGCTGCAGAAATACGAGATCCATTGTGCTGTTCTTCCTGGTCAGGCCAATGTTTTTCCATGGAAAACGCCATTATTGTAAGTCTGTTTTTGCCTTTCTCGTATTTTTTTTCAAATACTTCCTATTTAACTTTAACTAACATATTCATATCTTTTCTAGCAAAACACGATCAACTGTACAAAGTGATCAGAACATTACCCCTCGTGAAATGGAGTCCAATATCTGGAAGTAAATGGACCGAATCTTTTTAACCGCTGCACCCAAAAGTCAGCAAAGCACGATGCCTCTTCCCACGGAGCACAGCATACTGCAGGACAGCCACTTTTAACAGACTTTGGAGAGAAAAAAAGTCCAGGCAGAGCAACAGCGGAGACAGCAATAGTGGTAATAAAATGCATTAGATAAATAACAATTGATACCTACAATCTTTCTACTCCCCAGATCAAAATAAATATCGTCGCTACTCATCGTTCAATATGTTCAAAAAGCAGGAAGCTTGTCATCCTTGAACGACGTATCATCTAACTAGGAATTAAGAAGAAATTCTGGCATGCGATTCGAATTCCAATTCGAGAGCAAACGAGTGTAAATTTAATTTATAGAGGAAAGAGGGGCAAGATCGCCATATGGGGCAAGACAGCCAACGTTGATTATGATTTAAGTGAGCAATATATTCACATTATTATTACGAGGGATGGTTAACAATAATGTAAAAGGGCTATTCAACTGAAAAATGCACTTTGACAACCTTACTTGTTCTTGAAATATTGATTAAGATGATGTAGTTGAAATTCGAATTTTCTTATAATTTTGTAGATACACAACTCAAGGTTTGAAGCTAAAATTACTATTTTTTCAGCACAAATTAATATTTACCAAAGCTCTTATATAACTATAGGTTATCTACAATAATAATTTAAGAAGATTAACAGTAATTATGATCGATAGGACTAAAATCTTTGGGCGGTATTGCAAACTATATTAAGAACATGAAACATACTGTACATTATAGTGATCAAACTCGCAACTCGTACCAAAATGTAATAATATGCAATCAATTATATGATATGTAATCCAATAGATACCGTAAAAAAAACAAACTTATTATCTAAGAATCCAATTCAATTATTCAACAACTATTTATTATTTTATCTTACTATTTTTGTTTATTTTTCCTAACTTAGCCCAATACAACTTCAATTTATTAATAATTCTAAATTCTCGGCCCCACGTTGGGCGCCAAAATGAAACCTTTCCCCGTGTCCGTTGGTTCAACCAACGGTCGTTTCTATCAAATCAACACAAGTTAGGCAGCGAAAGAGGACAGGTTATCAATTCCTGTGACTTAAGCGCCACTCTTCGGAAAGAGGCCACAGGAACAGTTTAGTCCGGCCAGAGACTTCTCCTCAGGGCAGGTTTGGTATTTCCCAGTCTCACTCGAACTTACCTTAATTGAAGCTGTAGAAAGAAACTTAAAATCTAACGGGCTTGCGTCTTAAATATCTCAAACGGATCTGCTCGAACGATCTCATTAAAGTTTGGTGCAGTCGGTATTAAATTCAAAAATTCTAGCAGTTGGAGAGCACGCCAATTAATTAGTATTTATTTTGCAATCTAATCTAAGTGTATATACAAATCCAAAAGATTCCAAATTTATTTAATAATTTATTTCCTATCAACAGGAAATGGACGAACGCGAAGCAAAACTGTGAGCTTCCGTCGACTGAATCTATTTGGCGCCAAATCTACTGCTAGATTACAATTTTAATTTCGAGCTCTTTCAATTTCTTCGTGCACTAGCTTACGGTTTTGGGTTCCTTCCTCCAGGATGAGCGAAGCGAAGGCAGAATGTCGACGGTTCCTGGATCCGACCCACGTGTCCAACTTCGTCAGAATGGCCGCACCGCGTGGCTTATCGCACAATGGAATCAGCCACTCACGAGGTGGATTTGTCCTCGGACCGATACTGGTGGATGCTAAGCGGCTTGCCAACCGACGGAATCCAATTGTCTGGCCGGATCGTAGGGTCCCAAATAACCACCCACTTTGGGATGGGGTTTAACCTACCCAAAGTGCACTTTCATTATTCTGTTCGCACATCATTTCAACTCAGTCACATGTGCTTACCTGATTCAATCTCCGAAGGCTCACAACAGGCACTTTCAAACGTAAAAATGTATTTAGGAACCGAAACGCGATAAACCTAAATTGGGAAATTTTTAGAAATTGCGTATACACTTATTTAAATCATTTGACTCACTTCGCTTTAGACTTTATGGCACACACGACACGTGATTTCACTACTGCTTGAATTCAAGTTTGATTATACGTGTTACTCGACTGAAGCTTCCACCAATAATGAGATTAGTCATCAAAGCTCATGGCGGATGAAGCTATCCACTTTAGATAATGCGCAATTATTTCCTATTGGTCGTTATTGATACTAACTACGCAATTGGAGATCTAATTGTTTTAATTTAAATAGCATTGTCGTGAATTCTAAACCGCTCGACCTTCAGTATATTGCAATTCGAGTGAGTGAAAGGGGAAGTACGTTGCGCCTAAATTTATGTAGCCCAATTGCCATAAATGATTAAAGAAAATGTGTTGCGGGTAATCTACCTTATAGGCGACGATCATTGATGTGTTGAAATTTGGCGAACGTGATCTGCTTCATTCAAAGTATTTAATTGGTAGGTGTGGTAGGTACATATTGAATCGTTACAAGGTCATCTCCAGGATTAAGAGTCGCCTAACCTTTAAATTCATTCAAAAAATCATCAAAATAGTTTCTGCCTGAATCAGAGATGATTTAAAAAACTGATATGGTTTTAATCGTAAAAATTTTAGGCTTTAGGCAAATTCTGATATCGTCGTAGAGCCAGAGGTCAATAAATCAACATGAAATACGACATTTTCAAGCGAAACATCATTTGAACATAATCCATAGAAGTCCAAGGAATGTGTCACCCGTTCTAAATAAATTCAGCACGCTTTTAATATATTTTTTGGTTCTCGCTCGTCTAGCCCCGAGGGGGTGGCCATGTCGCCCCATATGATAAATAATAGGCATCATACAAATACCTTTTTTGCCTTTCTCGTACAACAAAGTTGTACCAGAAGGCTATAATTTCACTCCAAAAGCCAAATTTTGATAGAAGGCTCGGAGACCCATAGTGTTATATACCAATCGACTCAGCTCGAAAAACTGAGTAAATGTCCGTCTGTGTGTGTGTGTGTGTGGATGTGTGTAGCCCCGGGAATTTTTTAATGTTAAACACGTTTCATATAGAAAGATATAGACGGATTCGACTGCAACTAGTTTCATTCGACGGAGAAACTTTCCTAGTTGGACACTATTGTTTTTCAGTTCAATCAAAGGTAATTGCCTATTTCCGGGGATTAAACCACCCGACTTGGACGTTAATTTACAATGTTATGAAAACTCATATGTGAATATGTACGTTATGTGGAAGATATTGATTTGAAAAATGTATTGAGGTAACCACTTTCCCTTCGATGGGACTCGAACCCATGACCCTACAGTACGCTAGACTGGTGCTTTAACCAACTAAGCTACGAAGGACCTCCGTCGGCCTTCGCAACCTAGCGGCTACTGAACGAGCTCGAGATTCCCAAATTGGACGCATAGTCAAATCACTCGCAATCCATTTATCAAGCCAATACTTCCACATGTGTATTGTACACGTCCACATTAGAGGAGCGTGAGTATTTAGAATGTCTGGCGGCTATACACATTCTTCATCAGCAACGGTACTGATCAAGTGAGGTTGTGTAAGCTATTTGCCAGTCGGTCGTCAAGCTCAGACCCGACCGCATTGCGTAGGCAAGAGCACGCAACTCAAGTTCAGTTCAATCAAAGGTAATTGCCTATTTCCGGGGATTAAACCACCCGACTTGGACGTTAATTTACAATGTTATGAAAACTCATATGTGAATATGTACGTTATGTGGAAGATATTGATTTGAAAATGTATTGGAGGTAACCACTTTCCCTTCGATGGGACTCGAACCCATGACCCTACAGTACGCTAGACTGGTGCTTTAACCAACTAAGCTACGAAGGACCTCCGTCGGCCTTCGCAACCTAGCGGCTACTGAACGAGCTCGAGATTCCCAAATTGGACGCATAGTCAAATCACTCGCAATCCATTTATCAAGCCAATACTTCCACATGTGTATTGTACACGTCCACATTAGAGGAGCGTGAGTATTTAGAATGTCTGGCGGCTATACACATTCTTCATCAGCAACGGTACTGATCAAGTGAGGTTGTGTAAGCTATTTGCCAGTCGGTCGTCAAGCTCAGACCCGACCGCATTGCGTAGGCAAGAGCACGCAACTCAAGTTCAGTTCAATCAAAGGTAATTGCCTATTTCCGGGGATTAAACCACCCGACTTGGACGTTAATTTACAATGTTATGAAAACTCATATGTGAATATGTACGTTATGTGGAAGATATTGATTTGAAAAATGTATTGAGGTAACCACTTTCCCTTCGATGGGACTCGAACCCATGACCCTACAGTACGCTAGACTGGTGCTTTAACCAACTAAGCTACGAAGGACCTCCGTCGGCCTTCGCAACCTAGCGGCTACTGAACGAGCTCGAGATTCCCAAATTGGACGCATAGTCAAATCACTCGCAATCCATTTATCAAGCCAATACTTCCACATGTGTATTGTACACGTCCACATTAGAGGAGCGTGAGTATTTAGAATGTCTGGCGGCTATACACATTCTTCATCAGCAACGGTACTGATCAAGTGAGGTTGTGTAAGCTATTTGCCAGTCGGTCGTCAAGCTCAGACCCGACCGCATTGCGTAGGCAAGAGCACGCAACTCAAGTTCAGTTCAATCAAAGGTAATTGCCTATTTCCGGGGATTAAACCACCCGACTTGGACGTTAATTTACAATGTTATGAAAACTCATATGTGAATATGTACGTTATGTGGAAGATATTGATTTGAAAAATGTATTGGAGGTAACCACTTTCCCTTCGATGGGACTCGAACCCATGACCCTACAGTACGCTAGACTGGTGCTTTAACCAACTAAGCTACGAAGGACCTCCGTCGGCCTTCGCAACCTAGCGGCTACTGAACGAGCTCGAACTGATGTGCAATTCAGCATGTGTAAGAACATGTTTGTTTTCCTACTGCTTATAACCTCAAAATTGATCAAGTCATCACAATGATTGCGAAGGAGTCAAAAAATATATGGAAATATACTCATTTTTACCCAAACTTTGCTGAGTAGCACCATCTAGGAGTGTTTGTTTTCCTTTTATCGCCACTCACACGGACAGATATTTAAATCAACCCAAACTTTGAGTTCAATATACGCACTATTGAGAATATCGCAGAAAAAAATTACCCAAATTTGGGTAGTTTTCCCTTTCTTTCCCATGCACGGTTAGATGACTTTACCCATTAATGAGTACTGTGTTATTGTTGATATTATTCCCACCGTGAAAAATTCACCCATTTTCTTCAAAAAGCGCCACTACTCATTAAAATGGGTAGTGGCACTTTTTCAAGAAAATGGGTGAATTTTTCACGGTGGGAATAATATCAACAATAACACAGTACCCATTAATGGGTAAAGTCATCTAACAGTGTGATTGCTATCAAAACTAGAGCAAGATGCAAACACCTCACCGAGGTTGCTCAGCCCAATAACCCAAATTTGAGTAAATTCAATATTCTCTATTTTGGGTTGATCAAGGTCCGCTTTGGATAAATTAAACTCAGCTTTGGGTAAATTGTTTACATGGGATTAAAGGCAAACTACCTAGTGCCAGAAAAGCCATTTTACTCAAATTTGGGTTATTGGCCCAAACCACGGTTTTGAGTGCAAACAACCCATTTTTGGGTAGTTTTGGTTTTCAGTGCACACATTCGGACGTGAGAATCTCAATTCTCGGTACTTATTCAAAGGACGTATGTGATTTTGTAAACAAGATTCAGACGTCGATTTGTCCGATCTGATTGCCTCCCACGCAAACCATCTCCTCAGACAGGTAGGGGAGGCTTCGGCTACCTGTTAGCGGTGTTGGTTTGCGTGGAGTGCCATCAGATCGGACAAATCGCCGTTTGAATCTTTGTTTACAAAATCACATACGTCCTTTTGAATAAGTACCCGGGAATTATACTATCGACAGATATACACACTTAGAATAAATCACCGACTTCGGTAATTCATTTACCGAATTCTCAACAGCTGAACGCTCGGTAATGAGTTCGGTGAACGAATAAATTACCGACCCTTCGGTTATCTGAACACTCTCCGCGAAATGTAAATTTTACCGAACAGATCGGTAATAATTAATTATTTTAGAGCGTCTTAGGGGAAATGCTACAAGGTTAAAAGACTATTATTCTTCCAATTATGCGAAATACGTATCTGTTTGTTGATACATAAAAGGTGAATAGTGGTGATCGGTAATGTTTTGAATTTACCGAAATATTCGGTAGATAGGAATATCCTGCTGATTCTTATTGAAATGCTATCATTCTTTTTTAAATAATAAGAGAAAACAAATTTGTGGGAGATATGATAATATGATGTAATCATTGCTTTGAATTAGTAGAACACATTTGCTTATTCTTAATAACAGTGTAACACAGAGGTTTTACAAGAAGATACACAGAAAAAATAAAGAACCTAAAAAAAAGTTTAAAGAACTCAACTTTGAGTACGAAGTTCAAATTTTTAACTCAATATTAGGTAGTTTTCTCTAGCAACCCTATAACCAGAGACCGGCGGAGTGAAAAACTGTCGAAATGGCAACGTATGAAAATGCATGAAATCGTGAAAATAATACTGGCATCACTTGAACTTTTTGCTTGCTTCTTATGGATGCAAAAAGTAATCAAGTCGAATTGGAACCGCTTTTGACGGTTCGATTGGAAACAAGATGGCGTCTTCGCCGATCTCTTATTGTAGTATTTCTAGTTTTCTCACTCCCTCTCATGAATGTTATTATAAACAAAGAGAGCTGCATCACAGAGAACAGACATGGAGGCTCGAACAAAATTTCTTGCAAAACATGTGTAAACAAACACACCGAACCTCAACGCCATCGACGTCAACATTGCAACTCACAATCTCATTTTCACAACACGATGGCGCTGGCATGCTCTTGCATGCATAACGACACTAGCGCACAGTGGCATTTTTTTATGACGCTAGCGCTGATTATGCACGAGATAACGGCGACATTCCAAAGTAATTTCAAAATGAACAGTAAAAAGTTATCACAACATGGCGAAATGAGCTTCAACGTCTGTTCTCTGTGGCTGCATCGACCCAACGTGTGCTGTTCCGTGGAAGAAGCCAAATTTGAGTTTTCACCATAGTCTCGAGTGAGTGAAAATAACATAAATTTGAGTTGGTGAAACTTCATAGTGGGTGAAAATTCAACACGGGAGTAAAGGCAAAGTACTCACCAGATTTTTCGCGTTTTACTTATTTTTGGCTTCTTCCACACAAGGTCGGATTTGAGTGAAAGGAACCGTCAAGTGAGTTGTTTCGCGGTTCCGTGAAGGAAGTAGATTTCAAGACAAAATTTTCAAAACGACTTATCTGCTTTCGTAAACAAAGATTCAAACGTCGATTTGACGAATCTGATAGCTCTCCCATGCAAACCAACACCACCAATAGGTAGGTGAAGGTTTCCGCTACCTGTTGATGGTGCTGGTTTGCATGGGAGAGCTATCAGATTCGTCAAATCGTCGTTTGATTCTTTGTTTACAAAAGCAGATAAGTCGTTTTGAAAATTTTGTCTTGATTTGGTTTTTACAAATGTATTGTACTTCCAGTTGAAAACCGAAGTGAGCTCTCGCGACAATCGAGTTTTCTCCCGTTTCCTTTTGTCGCAACTACGTCGCGACTAGTGCGCATCAAGGCGCACGGCGGTGGCATAGATGCGCACTAGTCGCGATGCAGTTGCGACATCATGAAATAAGGAAAAACTCAATCGTCGCGAGAGCTCACTTCGGTTTTCAACTGGAAGCACAATATATTCCTCTTAGCAGGATGCCCTGAAAACTGAACGAAAGAAGATAAAAAGTGCGATTAGGATGTGATTGTGTATGCTAGAAAGAGAAACCATCTATCCGATGGATGCGCGTTGATGATGAAAGGCATTAGGGGTCGTTCAAAAATGATGTCACAGGTTTTAGGGGGGGAAGGGGTCTAAGATTTTGTGACAGTACTGTAGTATTCAGAGCAAGCGGCTAATGATTTTAGTTTGTTTAAGTGATTGTAGACTATGAATTGATTTTGCTATTGCGGATAGTACATTAAACATCAGCAATCAAATATACCAATCGTGAAATCACATATTTCGCGTGCCCCAATTTACAGTACAATGTGGAAAGTTTTACATTAGGCTTGATTCGAATTCTCAATTTTGCATATGCGCTAATACTGATCTCTATCGTGGAAGAATCTGTGCATGATTGAGTATTTGAGAGTATGGAGAGCAACATATTGAATTTTCTGACGAACTTTGCTTCATTTAAGCGTGTGCCAATGAATCGGTAGCTTGTGAGGGGCTGGGAAAGGTTGCGCGGCGGGGTGTGGCAATGCTAGCGCATTGCTGCCACCGCAGTGTGAGATGGTGTTGGTAGCGCCATCGGGTTGAGTAGCAACGACGAAGATTGCACCGGCAGTTTGTTGTCGAATTTTAAAACGAACAGTCGCACCGCTCTTCAACGGCGGATTCCAATCAGCCGTTTTCGGCTGGAATACGACATGTCGCAGTCGGTAGAAATAGTGTTTGCTTTTATATTTGTAACTAGCGCATGAAAATGGTGCTTGCCACATCCATTAATGTGCTAGTTACTAAATGGTAAGTATGCTCTCATTTTATGTTGTGGATTTCGGAGCGAGCAGGTCTTCGAAATTATAGAAAGGAAAAAAACCGAAGCGAGCAGGTCTTCGAGTGTTTTAAAACATGATCCCGGAGCGAGCAGGTCTCCCGAGGATCGAATAAAAGATACCGGAGCGAGCAGGTCTCCGAGGCATTTTTTTTTTGTTTATTCCGGAACGAGCAGGTTTCCGAGGCATTTTTTTTGTTTATTCCGGAGCGAGCAGGTCTCCGAGGCATTTTTTTTGTTTATTCCGGAGCGAGCAGGTCTCCGAGGCATTTTTTTTTTGTTTATTCCGGAGCGAGCAGGTCTCCGAGGAATTTTTTTTGTTTATTCCGGAGCGAGCAGGTCTCCGAGGCATTTTTTTGTTTATTCCGGAACGAGCAGGTTTCCGAGGCATTTTTTTTTTGTTTATTCCGGAGCGAGCAGGTCTCCGAGGCATTTTTTTGTTTATTCCGGAGCGAGCAGGTCTCCGAGGCATTTTTTTGTTTATTCCGGAACGAGCGGGTTTCCGAGGTATTTTTTTTGTTTATTCCGGAGCGAGCAGGTCTCCGAGGCATTTTATTTTGTGAATGCGAGTTTCTACTCCGAGGCATGTTGACGTCGAACTACGTCTGTGAGACATTTTGATATTTTGTGTTCATTCCGTAGACGTAGGACTACGGCTGTGTATTCTATAGAGGAGTACACTTTGCGAATGTAAAGGACTCCGAGGCATTTTCGTGTTTATTCCGGAGCGAGTAGAAATCCGAGGCATGTTGGAGTAGGGCTTCGTCTGTGTATTCAAAAGAAGAGTACACTTTGAAAATGCAAAGCAGGACTCCAAGGCATTTTGTGTTCATTCTGGAGCGAGTAAACATCAGAGACATTTTGACGTAGGACTGCATCTGTGTATTCTAAAGAGGAGTATACTTTGCGAATGCATTGCAAGATCCCGAGACATTTTTTGTTTCTTTTTCGGAGCGAGTAGAACTTCGAGACATGTTGACGCTGGACTACGTTTGTGTATTATGTGGAGTACACTTTGTGAATGCGAGCCGACCTTCGAGGCATTTTCGTGTTTATACTGAAGCGAGTAGAACGCCGAAACATATTGACGTAGGACTACGTCTGTGTGTTCTATACAAGAGTACACAAGAGTACGAGGCATTTTTTTGTTTTTTCTGGAGCGAGCAGAACTCCGAGGCATGTTGACGTAGGACTACGTCTGAGTATTCTATAGAGGACCACACTCTGCGAATACAGAGCACGACACCGAGAAAATTTTTGTTTATTCCATTTTCTGTTCATTCCGGAGCGAGTAAAAATCCGAGGCATTTTGACGTAGGAATACGTCTGTGTATTCTATGGAAGAATACACTTTGCGAATGTGAAGGACTCCACAGCATGTATTCTATGTATTCTATAGAAGAGTATACTTTGCGAATGCAGAGCAGGACTCCGATGCAATTCCAAGACATGTTCGTCTGGGTATTCTATAGAAGACCACACGAATACAGAGCAGGACTCCGAGACAATTTTGTTCGTTCCGGAGCGAGTAGAACTCCGAGACATGTTGACGTAGGATTACGTCTGTGGCTTCTATGAAGGAATACATTTTGCAAATGGACTCCGAGGCGTTTTTTTATTTATTCCAGAGTGAGTAGAACTCCAAAGAATGTTGACGTAGGACTACGTTTGCAAGTTCTATAGAGGATTGCTGTTTGCGAGTACCGAGCAGGACTCCGAGGCATTTTTCGTGTATTTCGAATTGCTCCTGCACAAGTAGAATTCCGAAAAAAAAATTAAAATGTGACCCACAATCATTATAAGTTTTTAGCAAAAATATGACGGTACTTAACATATCGAGTTTGTTCTTATTTGCATTAGATGTTGATGGTATTACAATATTATGAATTGTTTTAATTTATTTTGAAGCAATTTAGGCATGATTTTTCTTTATAATGAAATATTTATAAAATTGAAATCATATTCTTACAAAGTTGAAAGAGTAGGGAAGGAGAAAGATGTAGTATTCAGAGCAAGCGGCTAATGATTTTAGTTTGTTTAAGTGATTGTAGACTATGAATTGATTTTGCTATTGCGGATAGTACATTAAACATCAGCAATCAAATATACCAATCGTGAAATCACATATTTCGCGTGCCCCAATTTACAGTACAATGTGGAAAGTTTTACATTAGGCTTGATTCGAATTCTCAATTTTGCATATGCGCTAATACTGATCTCTATCGTGGAAGAATCTGTGCATGATTGAGTATTTGAGAGTATGGAGAGCAACATATTGAATTTTCTGACGAACTTTGCTTCATTTAAGCGTGTGCCAATGAATCGGCAGCTTGTGAGGGGCTGGGAGAGGTTGCGCGGCGGGGTGTGGCAATGCTAGCGCATTGCTGCCACCGCAGTGTGAGATGGTGTTGGTAGCGCCATCGGGTTGAGTAGCAACGACGAAGATTGCACCGGCAGTTTGTTGTCGAATTTTAAAACGAACAGTCGCACCGCTCTTCAACGGCGGATTCCAATCAGCCGTTTTCGGCTGGAATACGACAAGTACATGTGCTAGGTATACAAAAAAGCGTGACAGAGGGGGGGAGGGGGTCTAGAAATCCCAAAAAATAATGGACATCATATTTGAATCGACCCTTATGATCGTCATTCATTGTCCGTTTCTTAGATCGAAAACACATAGATTTGGTTTCTACGTCATACGCGAGTGGATTCCGCTGATGGTATTGTTCGGCTACGACAAAATCATGTTGATTTCAAGGTTTTGCCTTTCTCGTATACTAAGTATACGGTAAAGGCTATATGATCGCTTCAAAAACAAACTTTTTATAGAAGGCCCGGAGACCCATAGTGTTATATACCGATCGACTCAGCTCGACGAATTGAGGTGATGTCTGTGTGTATGTGTGTGTGTGTGTGTGTGTGTGTGTGTGTATGTGTGTGTGTCTGTGCGCACCCGCCCAAAAAAAAATGTCACTCATTTTTCAGGTACTTATCCTTAACCGATTTACTCGCAACAAGTTGCATTCGAAGCAGGATACTCTACCATTGTTTCCTATTGAAAATTGGTCAAATCGGACTATGGGCTTGGAAGTTATGGCCAAAACACCGTTTATAGAAAAATTGAGTAAAAAAATGTCACTCATTTTTCAGGCACTTATCCTTAACCGATTTACTCGCAACAAGTTGCATTCGACGCAGGATACTCTACCATTGTTTCCTATTGAAAATAGGTCAGATCGGACTATGGGCTCGGAAGTTATGGCCAAAATACCACTTTTTTTTATAGAAAAATTGAGTAAAAAAATGTCACTCATTTTTCAGGCACTTATCCTTAACCGATTTACTCGCAACAAGTTGCATTCAACGCAGTATACTCTCTCATTGTTTCCTATTGAAAACAGGCCAGATCGGACTATGGGCTCAAGAGTAATGGCCAAAATACTATTTTTATAATGCACGAGAAAGGCACCATCACCGCTAGGTGGATTAATCAGGGTTTTTTTTATTGTCTTTATTAATGAGGTTTTCGGCCCTTGACCGGTTCACCTCAGATTTCAAGGTTGAAATTGTTCACGAAACTTTATTAGTTTTTTCCACGAAAAAAACGAAAAATAATAAGTATCATCTCGAGTATAGTATTATCGTAAATCGGCGTCTCCTGATCGTTTGAGATCTACAACTGCGGATTTTCTCCAGAATTAGTGCCTCGTTTTGACGTAAACTACGTCTAAGGAGAAGACTCGGATACAGGGTGTAAAATGAAAATTTCAAAATTGGGGACCGTCACGAAATCATGTGAGATTTGTAACATTAATAAGTCCTTTATCTTCCAATGGATTTTAAAGATTTATATATCAGTCGATTCGCAAACTCTCCACCAATTTTCCAGTATCGAAACTTTTGAGTGTCAACGCTAAGCTATTGACAATTTAATTCTTTCATGCATCTCCTATGAAGCGCGTTCCAATCCTTGGCAATTGCCTACTTTCAGGGTATTATCAATTGTTGAACAGGAGTGTATGAATGGGGTGGTCCAGCTGCTAGACAATGGGGTCCCTACTCCCTCACAGAGCGGGAGAAGCTGCTAAAGCTGTGTAGTACAGAGTCTATTATATAGAGTTGCGCGAAGAGGATCTTCTTACACTTATTCTGAATGATCTTCTTGTTATTCTGTTTGCAACTTTCATTTTTGTTCAACCCTTAAAGTGACTTCACGGGAGTGTTCACTGCTAAATCTTTTTAATACGATAACCAAGTCACCCACAGAGTGCAAACACGCGAGTTTCTTGTTGCTACTTTATTGGGGGGTGTATTGAAGTTTTTTGAAGCTGTTTCTAGAACAAATCTAATACATTTCAATTCATGCGTTTTAATTCGCCCTAATAATCATTAAGCGATAACAATACTTCCGCCTTACCAACAAGCATTTGTTTACTTTGCTCGATAGGTAGACGGTTTGACAGTTCAATAGGTAGATTTGGCTTCACTCTTTGCGCAACTCTATATATAATAGACTCTGGTGTAGTAGTGTCGACGGGATAGATCCTACTCTTCTATATAGAGCGGAAAATTGATTCAGTTTACTATATTTGATTTTACGTAGTTTATGTCAAGCGGCCGATTCTTGTATACAACCACAATTTTTTTTCGCAGTTGACCGAGTCTGATTTAGTTGTGGCGTGCTTACGTCGTTAGGAAACTTCCCGATGAAAATTTGTTTCATGAGAACTGAAAATTATTACTGTTAGTATGAAAAATATTCTATTGTTTTTTTATATACTCACCTTTGTTAATTTTAACAGCGTCCTTATTTTGGAGTGCTCTTAGACACAAATTTGCCGCTGCAGTGCGACACGAAACAAAAAAAAAACAAATTTATCCACCAGTGGTGATTATGCCTTTCTCGATTCAATGTGTTGAATTCGAATTAGTATGGTAAATGCAACGTAAGTTGCCTACATTTTGGCGGTTAAAAGCTTTGATGCGATTATATCACGATACTTAAGAATTACTCAACTATGAGAGTAATGGATTGCGTCACGGCTAAATTGATTAATGACTTAAAGTGTGCATGTAAACAGCGTATTTGTTAAAAGAAAAATAGAAATATTATTCAAACCGAATGCGTTATTAGCAAACAAAAACAATAGTGTCCAACTAGGAAAGTTTCTCCGTCGAATGAAACTAGTTGCACTCGAATCGGTCAAGTCCTTCTATACACGCAAAAAAATATTGCAGTCGAAACTACCATTCCGAGGGTTATTTTATACAAGCGTGACAGAGGGGGGGAGGGGGTCTAGAAATCCCAAAAAATAATGGACATCATATTTGAATCGACCCTTATGATCGTCATTCATTGTCCGTTTCTTAGATCGAAAACACATAGATTTGGTTTCTACGTCATACGCGAGTGGATTCCGCTGATGGTATTGTTCGGCTACGACAAAATCATGTTGATTTCAAGGTTTTTTTTTATTGTCTTTATTAATGAGGTTTTCGGCCCTTGACCGGTTCACCTCAGATTTCAAGGTTGAAATTGTTCACGAAACTTTATTAGTTTTTTCCACGAAAAAAACGAAAAATAATAAGTATCATCTCGAGTATAGTATTATCGTAAATCGGCGTCTCCTGATCGTTTGAGATCTACAACTGCGGATTTTCTCCAGAATTAGTGCCTCGTTTTGACGTAAACTACGTCTAAGGAGAAGACTCGGATACAGGGTGTAAAATGAAAATTTCAAAATTGGGGACCGTCACGAAATCATGTGAGATTTGTAACATTAATAAGTCCTTTATCTTCCAATGGATTTTAAAGATTTATATATCAGTCGATTCGCAAACTCTCCACCAATTTTCCAGTATCGAAACTTTTGAGTGTCAACGCTAAGCTATTGACAATTTAATTCTTTCATGCATCATGCATCTCCTATGAAGCGCGTTCCAATCCTTGGCAATTGCCTACTTTCAGGGTATTATCAATTGTTGAACAGGAGTGTATGAATGGGGTGGTCCAGCTGCTAGACAATGGGGTCCCTACTCCCTCACAGAGCGGGAGAAGCTGCTAAAGCTGTGTAGTACAGAGTCTATTATATAGAGTTGCGCGAAGAGGATCTTCTTACACTTATTCTGAATGATCTTCTTGTTATTCTGTTTGCAACTTTCATTTTGTTCAACCCTTAAAGTGACTTCACGGGAGTGTTCACTGCTAAATCTTTTTAATACGATAACCAAGTCACCCACAGAGTGCAAACACGCGAGTTTCTTGTTGCTACTTTATTGGGGGGTGTATTGAAGTTTTTTGAAGCTGTTTCTAGAACAAATCTAATACATTTCAATTCATGCGTTTTAATTCGCCCTAATAATCATTAAGCGATAACAATACTTCCGCCTTACCAACAAGCATTTGTTTACTTTGCTCGATAGGTAGACGGTTTGACAGTTCAATAGGTAGATTTGGCTTCACTCTTTGCGCAACTCTATATATAATAGACTCTGGTGTAGTAGTGTCGACGGGATAGATCCTACTCTTCTATATAGAGCGGAAAATTGATTCAGTTTACTATATTTGATTTTACGTAGTTTATGTCAAGCGGCCGATTCTTGTATACAACCACAATTTTTTTTCGCAGTTGACCGAGTCTGATTTAGTTGTGGCGTGCTTACGTCGTTAGGAAACTTCCCGATGAAAATTTGTTTCATGAGAACTGAAAATTATTACTGTTAGTATGAAAAATATTCTATTGTTTTTTTATATACTCACCTTTGTTAATTTTAACAGCGTCCTTATTTTGGAGTGCTCTTAGACACAAATTTGCCGCTGCAGTGCGACACGAAACAAAAAAAAAACAAATTTATCCACCAGTGGTGATTATGCCTTTCTCGATTCAATGTGTTGAATTCGAATTAGTATGGTAAATGCAACGTAAGTTGCCTACATTTTGGCGGTTAAAAGCTTTGATGCGATTATATCACGATACTTAAGAATTACTCAACTATGAGAGTAATGGATTGCGTCACGGCTAAATTGATTAATGACTTAAAGTGTGCATGTAAACAGCGTATTTGTTAAAAGAAAATAGAAATATTATTCAAACCGAATGCGTTATTAGCAAACAAAACAATAGTGTCCAACTAGGAAAGTTTCTCCGTCGAATGAAACTAGTTGCACTCGAATCGGTCAAGTCCTTCTATACACGCAAAAAAATATTGCAGTCGAAACTACCATTCCGAGGGTTATTTTAAGAATACGCACCGACGATTTTCAGCAGATAACAAACCCGTTTGATTTTACCATGCGCGCAGTAAAAATATACTGTGGCCCATGCGGAATGTTGTCACATAAACTGAAACAGTGGTGAATTTCTCTGGAACCATGGTAAAGTTTACTGAAATTTCATGGTAGTTTTAAAAACAGAGCGTAGTCTACAAAATAGTAGTTTTAACCACGGAATTTTTTTCTGTGTATGAAACGTGTTTAACAAAAAAAAATTCCCGTGGCTACCCGGATAAAAAATATCATTAAAATATCATAAATTTTGTTGTTACAACACCATTTAAAACATAATTTTTACCATTGAATATAATGGAATTTTGACAATAAAATCACATGAGAAATAATGCTTTTCCACGATAAAATGAATGGTAAATGGGACTTTTACAATTAAAAAGGGGGGTTGTTATGTATCTTTACAATAAAAAAATCAAAAATTTTCCATACAAAATTTGGAGCAAAACAATTGATTTTACGGTTCTTCAATGGGATGATTTCGAGCGACAAAACAATAGAAAACATTGTGTTTTAAATGTTTACAATTACTGTTTCTATTGTTTTACAATAGAAATCCAACAGGATTTAGAATACATTCTACTCCAATATTACAATAAAAATACAATACAATTAATTGTTTTACAAATTATTTTATTTTCCTTCGGTTGTTTAGCATAACTTTAGACGAATCCAGCGCACTACTTCCAAAATTAAGTGGGTTGCCTGTATCTGGAGAAAAATCCAACATCGGTTTAAAAAGCGTACTAACTTTGTTCCGAATAGACAATATAAACCTGTGAAAAATGTAAATTATAAAAGAATGTCAGTTAGAAAAAATACGTCGAGAAGAAAAGAAAAAAATATCTGCATTAGTTCTAATTATATTCCGTTGGTGAGATTGGCCAATGGTAGCCACTGAACGATCTTGAATCAGTGACCAGCAAGCAGCAGTATTTTATTTATCATAAGCTTCATTTCTGTAAAGGAACAAGGATACATGTTACCAGGCATGTCATCAGGTATTATGATGATAAAATTTTCATTTATTTTTTGTTCGGGATGAACCACTGCGTTCATTATGTTCATTGAACTTTTGTAGAACAATAACATTACGATTACCGGTGGTGAGTATAAACCGTTTGTCAGCGCAGTATCATTACTTGGCACTTTATCGGTCGCTACTAAACGCGCTGCTAAAACAGTAGCGCAGCTGACAGGTGACCAAATTGACCAAATAACAGCGCTACTATTTGATGAACTATCAAACGTCGAACGTCGATACGGAATGCAGCCACCAAAATGATAACCGAAAATGGGTGAGTGAGGGTGATCAAAATACTCGCGCCCAGTAATAATGCTCTAACGCGCTTCAACACTTCAGATACTTACCACGGTACAGAAGCCATAGTGATCTACCGCTTGCCCAGCAGCAGAAACTGTAATGAAAAATACACTTTTTGCAACATACAGTTTCATTATTTTCATCCCTTCACTAATTATAAACAAAACTGTACACGCTCAAATGAATCCAGCCATTCTCCGAGTAAAATGATAGGCAAAAGTTTTTGTTCCCTTTAATTTTTTGAAATCAAATTTGTATTGCATAACATTTCTAGACCTGCAACAAGACCTTCAATATGGAAATATATACTTGAGAATCGGTATAACATTTTTATTTATTTAACAAACAAAGCTATTGTAATTTTATTGTTTTCAATTGTTATTTCATCAATATAATAAATCCATGAAATATTCCAAAATTATATTAATTCAATAACATTAGACGAATTTTCAGATCATCCAAACCGAATACTTTTAAAATTTGTGTAGTTTCTGGATGAGAAATACTAAACATAAGCGAACAATAAAAATATAATAGAATATATAGGAAACATTTAAATATATTGTTATTTTAATGTACGTACAATAAAGATCTTTTACAACCGTGAACATTTTACAATAAGCATACAATAGTTTGTATTGTTTGCCACACAATCTATTGTATTTCAATGGGTTATGTCATACAAGTTACTGTATATTTTCATCCGGGTACACACATCCACACACACACACACACACACACACACACACACACACACACACACACACACACACACACACACACACACACACACACACACACACACACACACACACACACACACACACAGACGGACATTTACTCAGTTTTTCGAGCTGAGTCGATTGGTATATAACACTATGGGTCTCCGAGCCTCCTATCAAATTTTGGCTTTTGGAGTGAAATTATAGCCTTCTGGTACAACTTTGTTGTACGAGAAAGGCAAAAACTGATGCCGCGTAGGTTTGAAGTCTGACTCGAGGTAGAATTTTACCGAAATTTCAGTTTTTTTCTGTAAAAATGGTGACGTTTCATCCCAATCACTGAAGTTCAGTAATATTCAATGTCAACCGAGCCTGTGACAAGCGCGGTGTCATCATCATCAATAGACGTAGACCGCTGTCATCATTGAAAATTAGTATGAAAAAAAAATTGTGCCCGGGACATCCTGGCTACGATTTGGCGATGGGCTAAACAATAGCATAACAGTAGCCTGATATAAACATCAGGGAAATTACCGATTTATCTGTGGTTTTCCCAATATTTCCGAACTCTTGAGCTCTTTCTAAGTGTGTATCATTATTTTGCTGTTAAACAGATATTGTCATGCAAGTTTGCTGTATTGTGGATTTACTCGCTATCAAGATTTTCCCGATTATTGCTTTTTGCATTGAAACTTTTCGTTTCGTCACTGAAACCATTGACACTTGTCTTCAGCGACTGCTTCCGCGATAGAGCATTTGCACATTTCATTCACTCATACATCTATATTTGTGTCAAAATTTGCATTTGACAACTAAATTTTCAGATAAAAGCTCTATTTTTTGACACCGGTGCACTCACACAACCAATCGACATCAGTTGTCAAAAAATCAGGAGTACCAACTTGACCACTATCTCCTTGTCGCCAAGTCTGGCGCTGAGTGCTCGGCGCGGAAACCCAAAAGTGGGAATAAAATTTTGGGGCTTATGCGCAATACTTTTAAGGCTACTCAGAGTAAGCGGCAATGTAAATGTGTTATAAAACTTGATTACAAATATTTAGTCAAATGAAATCAATTCTTCAATATTACAGTCGCAGAACTTTATGAAATAATGTAGGTATTTTTTTCGCGGTTTTTTGGGGCAAGTATTAAACATTTTATATCTCACGATCAGGTAATAAATATCATATACATCTAACTACCCCTCACCTACTGGGACACGTGCTCATTCTTTTGTCCGCCAAAAATGCAAATGCCAAAAAGCACGTGGTTTCCGGTAAACAAAATATTCGCTCTTTCACTCAGATTGCTGGTTGGAATTTTTTTGACGTTTGCTTTGTCTCGCTCAAACCAACAGCGTATACTCTAGCAACTACTTCAACGAACACTTGGTAGAACGGCTACTCCAACCGACCGTGTCCACCTAGCAAGTAAACGTACAATAACACAGCATAATAGTTTGCTGAAAGCTAACCAGAAAATTATTTTATGCTGGTTATCAGTAATTTATTTGACAATCCACCTAATCACTAAAAATCAGCAAATACAATTCCTGAATGCGTACCAGCATTTCCTTATTTGCTTAAAACAGCAAATATCTTAACAGATTTCAACCTGTCAACGGAATGTCAAGCTTGGACTTGCACTTTGTAACCAGTGGAGTGTTGATCTGATTGCTGAGATTTTCGTGGTTTTTGTATTCGGTTTTTGTTGTATTGTAGGTCCAGTAGAAAACCGAACTGAGCTCTCGCAAAAATCGCATTTTGTCCCATTTCCGGATGTCGCAACTGCATCGTGAGTGCTGCGCATGGTGGCGCACGGCTATGACATAGATGCGCACTACTCGCGATGTAGTTGCGACATCCGGAAATGGGAGAAAATGCGATTGTCGCGAGAGCTAAGTTCGGTTTTCAACTGGATATACAATATATGCCTTGAATGTTATTAATACATTGAAACATGACCCAATCAACACTCACTGTGCCGACATCAGCAGCATAGGATAGATTCGCTACTCAACACCAGGTGTACGCAAGGACATGGGATTCCATGGTGGGTGGTGTAATGGGTACAGCAATGGGGCGAAAATGTGATGAGGGACAAGGGTAACGGCCAAGCCCAAGGCCAAGCCTTTTCGCGCGAACGACCACCATCGCTAAATGGCAATTAGCTTGCAACTTTTGCTAGAGAAAGACGTGAGTCGATTAGCTATCCGGAAAATTTAAACCAAGAAGTTAAAGTCGAAGATCTGTGGAAAAGTGAATTGTGCGACATAGGAGGAAATATCCAGGTATGGTTTAAACTTGACCATCGATTGTCCCTCATCACTAACCGCCACAAATTAACCCAACGCCCCCTCCAATAGGACCCCTTTTTGGCTGGACTTTACTGCACCCATATCAGCTAACGTGAACTCGGCCGTGGAGTATTCTTGGAACCATTAACCAAGTTCGAGGAAACAAGCCAGCATCGAAACCTCGAGGAAGTGTGCCCTACGAGACAGTCCAATACGGGCTATAATTGGAGCTACCCAGCGACGGTAGAGGAAGCGGTTGGAGTAGCGGAACGTGAAGGGCCCCCACCGAAGATAAGTTAGAGAAAGTGAGGTAGGAGGTAATCTAAGAAAGTGGGAATACGAAGGAGCAATAAAGGTACCTGTGTGTGTAATTTGAAGAATTCGGTTTTGGTGTTCAAGTGGAAGTTTCTTGTATTTTCTTGGCCGCGATAATCAAGCGCTTACGCCGACCCTGAGGCAATTGAATAAGGGGGGTCTCATTAGTGCTGGGCAGGGATCGCCCCATTAGTTACACTTAGCGCCAAACTGAAATTTGCGTAGATTATCAGTGCCCGGGTACACTTGAATGCCAATTTCGTGTCTTTGCAGAAATCTCTGGGAAAACGTCCAGACTTCGCTAACGAACTTGACCAAAGCACACAAAACAGGCAACCAATTGATGAATGAGGGTCAATATAATTTTTTTTTTTCATTAAGAGGGGTCTTGGAAGTAAGCGAACGGTCTGAATAGCTACCCATCATTGAGCAAAACTTACTAAAAGCATATGAATTAGTCGGAGAATTCCGGTATTTGATCAGTGTTGTATTCTTTCAGAATGTTGAGTAAAACACCAAATAAAAACTAAAGTTAATCAAAGATAGACAAACTAAAACTAGGATTTTCAAATTATTTGCTTCATTAGGGAGCTTGAACAAATTTTAGGATTTTTTAATTTACAGCTTCTTTGACCAGAACCGGAGACGAGCCAGCCTCGGGCTGCAAGTCTCCTAAACAAAGACAAAAAAAAAATCTTTGACCAGAAGAATTCCTTTTCTATAAAATTTTCAATCATCAAAAATCAATTTCAATTGGAAGAATTCCGTAGTTTCTTTTTTAATTCAATATTTGATTTTTTTAGTTGAATGCCTGTTGAAGAGATGGCTATGTTCCATTTCGTATCGTGGTACCACGCGATGAATCCTGGCCATCTGACAATAGATGAGCTAGAGTACGAGTTGAAGATCTGTAGCATGCCGATAGAAGGTACACGTAGCGTTGCCGAACGAAATCTGCGTAGCCGCCTGAAAGAGGAAAAAGGAAAATCAGACTTGAGAACATTGTTTGTTGGTGAATCGGTAGTTCATGAATTAGAGGTTTGCGACGATACGTTGAATGGAATCAAAAATCATTTGGAAAAGCGTGCGATGAAAAAGGCTCCAGATCAATTGTTTAAGACTTGGTTAATTCACATTCTCTTCCGAATGCAGCGTTTGAGAACTAACACTAAGAAGGACGACGAATTGAACAGCCTTGCAGTGATAGCTGGGGAGTGTATCAAGTTACTCAATGTATGCTATTCGGCCACATCCCTTCTGTTAGAGGTGCGAGAGGCAGAATTAGCAATCATAAACGAGAGCTTGAACACCCTTAGGGGAGAAAACCAAACCGATGAGGTAGAGCAAGAAAACAACGTGAATGAATAAACGAGTTAGAGGTCTGTGAATAGCAAGGAAACCGATCCTAAAGATAGCAATACGGTTGACAGAATAGTGTGCTAGGGACAAGGATTCGCAGACGAAATAAAATAATTGAAAGCGATTATGACTCAATTGCTACAACGCATCACTGTGCTCGAGTCTGTCCAGCCCGGAGGTCAGCAACAGGAACTTCATACATGCACATCAAACAGTACTCAGATCGAAGAGCGTTTGACGGAGGAAAAAGAAGTAGAGGAGGTTCAGACGAAATCGGTAGATTTCTTAGGCTGGTTAAAACAAAGAAATGAGTCGTTGGACACGCTCAAAAATTCAGAAGAAGAAAAGGTGGTAGAAAACAGTAGCAATGAGAAGAAGGAGGTAAGGAAGGATAACAGTAGACCATTGAATAGCGGAAGTAAGTTCCCGATCCATAAGTGGTCGCTGAAATACGACGGAATTGATAATGGCAGACGGTTGAACGAATTCTTAAAAGAAGTCGATTTCAACGCCAGGTCAGAAGGATTTTCTGAGGCAGAGCTGTTGCAGGGAGCTCACCATCTGTTCACTCAGAAGGCGAGATCCTGGTTTATGGAGGTTAGTAGCGATATAGGGACATGGAAAGAATTAGTGACTGAACTGAAAAAAGAGTTCTTACCAGTCGATATAGATTACATCTGTGAGCGGCAGGCTAACAATCGAAAGCAGGGTCCCAGAGAGAAGTTCCAGGACTTTTACTTGGACATGGTCCGGATCTTCCGCAGCATGTCGAGCCCGTGGGACGAAAAAAGAAAGTTTGACGTCCTCTTCCGTAATACTAGGGAAGATTGCAGAATTGCAATGCTGGCAACGAATGAGAATTCCATACCTAAAATGAAAGATTTTGGTAAAAGATTCGATTCGATAAACTGGCATATGTATCAAAAGAGAGAGAGAGTAGGTTTTCGCGAAAAGAGGTAGTGTAGATTGACGAGGTCAGAGCTCAGCAACCATACCGAGCAAACCAGGATAGGTTTCCGAATAGGAACCAGGATCGGGGAAGCTCAAATGGAAAGCAGCAGTTCAGACAAGACAATCAACAATTTCAAAAACGACCTTGGAAACAACAGCAGCTCAGTGTCCAGAAAACCGACAAATTTCAAAAAGAAGTATGCAAACCAAATCCAAATCCTGAAACTGCACAGCGGCAAAATAATCCAGTTCCGAGTACTAGCGGAACAAACGCCCTCCAGAGAATCTGTGGGTTCCCTGGTTTCAAACAGAAGATTGTCCATACTGCCCATCAAAAAACTTGTACAAGACTGCCTAATGAGGCAAGACAGTCTTGCAAGTCACTCCACAAGACCTCACACAGAACCAGAAGTACCAGATTCTCTCAAACAGCTTGGTTACTCGCGGGTCAGTGGAGACATAGCTGAAGAGGCAGAGTTGACAACCATGCTCGTGACTTTCAGCGACGATTCCAGGCCATTCGTTAGAGTGGAAATGCTGGGAATTTCTATTATTGGACTTTTAGATAGTGGAGCAGCTAAAACAGTATTGGGCATAGGTAGAAAAAGCTGTTTAGTACCCTCAAGTTGCAATTAAGACCCACGAGAATAGATCTCAAAACAGCCGGAGGACAGAGTTTAGACGTGATAGGGACAACAGAGATTCCAATAACCTTTAACGGAGAAACCAAACTCTTATCAGTTCTGTTAGCTCCAAGTCTGAGTCGTCGTTGCATTCTGGGCTACGATTTCTGGCAAGCCTTCGGAATTCGCCCTACGATATCTCAGCCCATTGATGCGATTGATGATGCTGCCATTAGAAGAGATTAGTGAACTAAACGATGATCAAAAACGACAACTGGAAGAAGCAAAAAGTTTGTTTCTACCAGGAAGTCCTGGGCATTTGGGATAAACAAGTCTCATTTGTCGGAACTATCGACAGCAGAGTGAAAGGTTTATCCGGATCTGCTAGACCACCAGCAGACAACTCACACGCAGCGGACAACACTCAGACACCGGCGGACAAACGGGCAATCGGATTGAGGCACTAATAACTCGCGAGGAAACAAACTACGGTTTGAAATAATAACTTTATTTGAAGAGCGATTGATATTCGGTTCTACACACGAGGCTTAACTTTGTTGTTATAAAAATTGGCACGGCAGACGAGGGGTGCACGGATAGTTTGTAGGCATACAAATAAAAAGGGACTAAACATTGCCTTCCGACACTCCTCCTCAATGTGCAGTCATTCTATTGTGACACTCCAAGCATTTCCCGGAAACGCTCAAGTTTTATCGGCCCTAGTGGCTTCGTGAGCACATCGGCAGTCATAATATCGGTTGGACAGTACTCCAGGACTAACTGCCCACTGTTACAGAGCTCCTCCAAGAAACGTTCCTTTGTGTCGATATGCTTCGACTTTCTACTCGATCTTCCGGTCTTCACGAAGGTTATGCAGCTCTGATTATCCTCTTTAAGGATCGTTGGTCTTGACTGCTCTTCGCCCAGGTCGCACAGGAGTCTCCTCAGCCAGATTGCATCTTGACTGGCTTCGCAAAGGGCAACATACTCAGCTTCCATCGAGCTAAGAGTAACACTGTTTTGGCGTCTGCTTGCCCAAACTATTGCCCCTTCACCAAATTTGAAGACAAAACCCGACGTTGACCGACGCGTTTCAACATCATCTGCCCAGTCCGAATCGCTGTATCCAGACAATACACTATCATGGCTTGCTTTCAGGTGAAGATAATACTCCTTAGTACCTTGCAGATAGCGCAGTACTCGCTTGGCTGCTACCCAATCGCGTTGCGTCGGCTTAGAAAACTTCCGTCCTAGAACTGCTGCGCTTACGGCGATATCTGGTCGCACACATACCGAAAGATATAGTAAACCTCCCACTAAGCTTCTGTACTGCCTCGCGTCCTCAAACTCTTCACTGGTATCAACGGTTTTGAGATAGTCTGGATCCATGGGACTTTTCGCTGCCTTGGCCTGACTCATTCCGAATTTGTCGATCAGCTGTGTAATGTATGTCTGCAAGCGTAGCTTGAAACATCCTACGTCACGTTTGACCTCTATGCCCAGGAAATGGCTTACGTCTTCCAAACAGGTCAGGTCGAATTCTCTTTTAAGAGCTTCAATCGTGTCTTTGATCTCCTCTTCATCAGCTGAAGCAACGAGGATATCGTCGACATATACCAATACCAAAACAGTCTTGTCACCTACCTTTCTGATGAACAGACACTGGTCTGCGGTGGATTGCTGGAAACCGAACCGACCAAGGACTTCCTGCAGCTTTTTGTTCCAACATCTCGCAGACTGTCGCAGCCCGTAAATGCTGCGTTTCAGTCGACAAACCAGCTCCTCCTGACCAGGTACTGCATATCCGGGGGGCTGCTTCATAAACACTTCTTCTTCAAGCTCGGCGTTCAAGTAAGCCGTCTTGACATCGAGATGCTTAACGGCGAGTCCATTCTTCACGGCGACAGCGAGGAAGGTGCGAAATGTGGCCAATTGCGTCACTGGAGCGTACACTTGATCGAAATCAACCCCGTACTTTTGCGCATAGCCTTGCGCTACAATGCGGGCCTTGCACTTCACAACCTCACCCAACTCGTTCTTTTTCACTTTGAAAACCCACTTCGAACCGATCACTTTGCGGCCTTTCTGATGCGGCACCAGTTCCCAGGTTCCGTTTCGGCGATGCGACTCAAGTTCGTCCGTCATTGCATCCCGCCATACTCGCTTCTTGATTGCCTCTTCTACACTGTTAGGTTCTTCAAGCACACATTCCGCACTTCCTGCTGCCATATCGAGCACAAAATCGTTTAAATACTGAGGCTTTACACCGCGGTTCTTCCTTGCAGATCTTCTTTCTTCACGATCTCGTGGCTCTTCATCATCGCTCAACGAGTCGTACACACTGATTTCACTGTCGTCAGCATTTAGTTCGTTTTCACGTTGTCGTACACAGAGAGGATCTTCGCGCACACTTTGCGGTGTATTAACACTAACGGATTCTTCATTATTCTCCATGAACGGCATCATCTTCACATTTTCCACAGATGCACGTCGCTCCTCCTCAGGAACGACTGGGAATTCCACCGATGATCCGTTGCCAAGTTCGATGAATCGCACATCTCTGCTCACTATAATCTGGTTGGTCTTACGATCGACGAGCCGGTACCCCTTATTCTTCATTGAGTACCCTACCAGCGTCAGCTTACGAGCTTTACTCTCCATTTTAACCCGCTTAACCGATGGTATATGAACGAAGGCCTCACTCCCGAATATTCTCACGTGGCTCAGGTCCGGTTTTCGTCCCCACCACATCTCGAACGGAGTGCGTTCGATAGATCTCGACGGCAGACGATTCTGAAGGTAGGTTGCTGTCAGCACAGCCTCTCCCCAAAAACGCTTCTCCAGACCTGCGTCTAGCAACATGCATGTTGCCATCTCTGTGATGGAGCGGTTTTTCCGCTCTGCAACTCCATTTGATTGGGGTGAATACGGCGTTGTGTATTGTGGCACTATACCCTCCTTCTTGTAGAAGGTTCGTAGCTCTGAGTTATCGAACTCTCCGCCACCATCAGAACGGATCACTCGTGGCTTTCGTCCGAAATTGTTTTCCACCCACCGCACATAATCTTTAATATTAGCCGCAGCCTCCGATTTGCTTTTCAGTAAATACGTTACCGTGAACCTGCTGTGATCATCGATCAGATGCATCACATATCGATTGCCGCTCGGAGTCGTCTCCTTCATCGGACCACACAAATCGGTGTGTATAATATCGAGAATCTGAACGGACTTTTTCTCCACAATCGGGGGGAACGGATTACGAGCCGACTTACCCTCAGCACAACACTCGCAAATGATTTTTAAATGGCAGTTGCTTACCTTCATGCCGGTTGCCATATCGTCCTTTACCAGGCGTTCTACTGCCGCCCAGTCACGGTGGCCGAGACGCCGATGCCATTGATGCCGGCAGTTGACCGAATGCTGACCCATAGAAGCACTCAAAGATATTGCTCCCTGTCTCAAATGGTACAAACCATTGTTACGACTACCGGTTGCCACTACAATACCACTTTGATCAACAATCTTACAGTCATCTCTTCCAAAGGTTACACTTAAACCCATCCGACCAAGCTGACTTACGGAAATCAAGTTTGTCGCGAGACCGGGGACGAACTGCACTTCACCCATTTTTATTTGCACTGTGGTCTCTTCGTCGTCGACACCATACAGCACACCACTTCCTACACCGAGAATCTTGGTGCGTTTTCCATCAGCGAGGGTTATCCATCCACCGTCATTCTTTTTCAGCGATGAGAAAAACGACTCGTCGGAGGTCATATGAGCGCTGGCCCCACTGTCTATTATCCACGACGAAAAATCACTACCAACTGTAAAAGCTACATTTTTGGTTTTGCTGTGGGCGGCTTTTGGTTGATATTTCTCTGCCGCTTCCTCCTTCTGAGAAGCATGAAACTTCCGGCAGTTACGGCGAAGGTGGCCAGGCTGCTTACAAAAGTGGCATGTTCGTGTTTCTTTTCCTTGTTTTCCTCCAGGGGGTTTCATCTGGGAATGCATGGCCTTCTCTGGTTTTGCTGAGTGACCATCTCTCTCCCGACGGCGCTGATATTCATCCATTAGACGAGCTTTAACGATGTCCATCGAGATCTCGTTGTCAGATCTGCTATCCAAGACAGAAACAATTCCATCGAACGATGGTGGCAGACTGCGTAGCAGCATACAGATCTTCGTGTCGGCATCTAGCTTCGTGCCGGCAGCATCCAGCCGGTCAAACAGCTCATCAATCTCACTCAGATGCTGTTCCAGATCACCACTTTCTACTAAATTTATCGCACACAGTCGCTTTAACAGCGAAACACGCACCGAACGGCTTGTTTTCTGGTGATAACACTTTAACGCTTCGAAAACATCACGCGCGAAACATTTGTTTTTGACGAGCGGGAGCTGGCTATCTTCCAGCAGCAAAATAATGGTCGCTTTCGCCTTGCGATCGTCATTACACCAATCATCATCGCGATCTTCCTCTTCGGGTATCGATTCCGTCACCGTGTACCACAAATTTTCCCGGCACAACAATGATTCCAGACGGATTTTCCACGTCTGCCAGTTTTGCCCATTCAGTTTTGGGATGGCAAACTTTGAATCGACCATCGTTTCAAACTTTCCGTACACTTTCTCACGAGTTCTTCCTCCCGCAGAGGGAAATCAGAAAAAAAAAACACAACCTCAAACCGCACTGACGCTCCGCACTGGGCTCAAAACCTGTCGGAACTATCGACAGCAGAGTGAAAGGTTTATCCGGATCTGCTAGACCACCAGCAGACAACTCACACGCAGCGGACAACACTCAGACACCGGCGGACAAACGGGCAATCGGATTGAGGCACTAATAACTCGCGAGGAAACAAGCTACGGTTTGAAATAATAACTTTATTTGAAGAGCGATTGATATTCGGTTCTACACACGAGGCTTAACTTTGTTGTTATAAAAATTGGCACGGCAGACGAGGGGTGCACGGACAGTTTGTAGGCATACAAATAAAAAGGGACTAAACATTGCCTTCCGACATCATTGAGCATAAGATCGAGCTGAGAGACGAATTCGGCAACGCTGATCCCGTTCGGAAAAATCCGTATCCGTGGAGTCTAGTAATCCAGGAGAAAATCCACCGTGCACTGGACAACATGATTAAGGACGGAGTGGTCGAACCTTCCGACTCGGATTGGGCGTTGCCAGCCGTCCCTGTTAAAAAGCGAGACAGCGAAGAGATAAGACTTTGTCTCGACGCACGAAAGCTCAATGAGCGAACAAAAAGGAATGCATATCCTCTCCCTCATCAAAATCGGATCCTTAGTCAGCCAGGTCCTTTCCGATTTTTAACTACAATCGACCTTTCGCAGGCTTTCCTGCAAGTTCCTTTGAATCGTGCATCGAGGAGGTTCACCGCTTTCTCGGTTCCGGGGAAGGGACTTTTCCAATTTACGAGGTTGCCCTTCGGGCTAGTCAATAGTCCAGCAACGCTCAGTAAACTTATGGATAGAGTACTCGGACATGGTAAGCTTGAGCCGGCTATATTCGTTTACTTAGACGATATAGTAGTGGCGAGTCATACTTTCGAGGAGCATGTCGCGATGTTAAGGGAATTAGCTCGGAGATTGAAGGAGGCGAACCTTTTCATTAACCTGGAAAAATCTAAGTTATGTTGTCACGAACTGCCTTACCTCGGATATATCCTTTCTGAGAAAGGATTGCGGCCTAACCCGGATCGAGTCCAAGCGATCCTGGGCTTTGAGGCACCAAAATCCATAAGGTCATTGAGAAGATTCCTCGGTATGGTGAACTACTACCACAGGTTTATCGATAAATTCAGTGAACTCACCGCACCGTTGACAGACTTGTTGAAAAACAAACCGAAAAAAGTGCGGTGGAATGAGGCAGCAGAAAACGCGTTCAGAGCCATCAAGGAGAAGCTGATAACTGAAAAGTGTTGTGTACTGCGGAACGTAAGGGTCGATTGTACGAGCTAAAAGTGGATGTTATGAAAGTGTCTTCTGCCATGATCGGTGATTCAGAAAGTCAACTTTCATTATGGCATCGTAGGTTCGGTCACATTGGTAAGTCTGGCCTAATGAAACTGATCCGGAATGATATGATCGAAGGGATCGAAGGTAATTTGCAAGCTACTGACAATGTGAAAATCTGTGAACCGTGTATGATGGGTAAGCAGTCGAAGCTACCTTTCGAAGAGTGTGTTAGAGCTCGTTCGTCTCGTCCCTTGGAGTTAATTCACACGGACGTATGTGGTCCGTTCAAGCCGGAGTCTTGGGACGCAAAGAAGATTTTTGTGACATTTATACACGCACTTTACGGCAGTGTACGTGCTAAAAGCAAAAAGTAATGTGGTAAGTGCGTTCAAAAAGTATGCCGCGATGGCTACTGCACATTTTGAGCGGAAGATCGCGAGACTTCGTAGTGACAACGGAACCGAGTATATAAACGAAGAACTGATGACGTATTGCAGTGAATCAGGAATCTTAATGGAACCAAGAGTACATTATACGCCGCAACAAAGGGGTGTTGCGGAGCGTATGAACAGAACGATTCTCGAACGCGCACGTGCAATGTTGGATGAATCGGGCATTAATCGAATGCTGTGGTCGGAAGCGGTACAGGCGGCGGTTCACGTCATTAATCGGAGCCCGACTGGTGCGCTAGCGATTATGAAAACGCCGTATGAAATGTGGTACGGACGGAAGCCAAATGTATCAAGACTACGAGTGTTCGGAAGCAAAATGTTTTGTCATATCACGAAAGAAAAACGTTCCAAATTGGACGTCAAAAGTCGCGTGTGCTATTTGATCGGTTATGGTTTTCACGGTTATCGTGCGTGGGACCCGGAACAGCGAAAAGTTATAGTTTGTCGTGATGTTGTGGTAGAAGAGCTTCCAGTGAAGCGAAGCATTCACCCGGAAGTGTACACGAACGATCATTTGGTTTCCGACCGCCTACCGGAACCGGAATCTGGACAAAGGTTTGAAGTCGTGGACGAAACGAAGAACCGAAGTGATGAAGACTCTGAGGAAGAACAAGATCAACATGAAGAATACGTAAGTGCGGAGGAAGAAAGTGAACCATTGAGAAGAAGTGATCGACAACGCAGGCCTACGAAACATCTTTCAGAATATGAAGTGTGCGTAGCTTTCGCGTTGAATGCTGAAAACTACGTGGAAGAGTTGCCGGACAACATTGAAGAATTGCGTAAGCGAGAGGATTGGGAAGAATGGAAAATGGCGATCAAGGACGAGATGCAGTCGTTGGAAAAGAACCACACGTGGGACCTTGTGGACCTTCCTGCTGGGAAGCGTGTCATTCCAAGTAAGTGGGTATTTAAAATCAAATACAAGACCGATGGAAGTATTGATAGATACAAGGCCCGTTTAGTGGCGAAAGGCTGCTCCCAACGCCATGGGTTTGATTACCAAGAAACGTACGCACCAGTTGTTCGCATAAGTACTGTGCGTACTTTATTAGCGGTGGCTGTTCAAAAGAACCTTCACGTACATCAAATGGACGTGCGTACTGCATTTTTAAACGGTAACCTCTCTGAAACCGTTTTCATGCGCCTACCTCCAGGATTTGAGAGGGGGAGAAAAGTATGTAGGCTAAAGAAATCCCTGTACGGGTTAAAACAGGCACCTCGTAGCTGGAACGGAAGATTTAATAAATTTATGCTACATCTTGGGTTCAATCGTTCTCAACACGACAGCTGCCTGTACGTTCGTAATAAAAATGGTTTGGTCTCCTATCTGATTTTGTATGTCGATGACATTATTTTGGCAACTAGTTCATTGGACGAACTGAAAGAGATCAAACGTAGCTTGACCCATGAGTTTGAAATGGATGACATGAATGAACTCAACCATTTCCTTGGTTTGAAAGTTGAGAGAAACTTGGAAAAAGGCACATTGACTATAAACCAGACTCAGTACATCAGTGCCTTGTTGAAGCGATTCGGTATGAATAATTGTAGACCGGTGTCCACACCTTTGGAAGTCAACCTCAAGTTGGAGAAGAACATGTCAGATCCGGTGACGCAGCATCCATATCGGGAGCTTGTCGGATGTTTAACATACCTCATGCTTTCGTCGCGCCCCGATATCAGTTCAGCGGTAAATTTCCTCAGTCGTTTCCAAAGCCGTGCAACAGACACTCACTGGACACATTTAAAAAGGGTATTGCGTTACCTACAAGGAACGAAGGACTACAGTTTGGTCTACAGACGCAATGAGAACCCGGAGCCTCTAGTTGGATACGCCGATGCCGATTGGGGAAGCGACATCAATGACCGCAGATCAACATCCGGAAGTTTGTTCCAGGTGTTTGGGATTTCAATACTGTGGACTACAAGGAAGCAGACGACCGTCGCTTTGTCATCTACAGAGGCGGAGTACGTGTCGCTAAGTAACGCCGCTTGTGATGCAATATGGACAAGAAATATATTGAAGGATCTAGGAATCGATTGCCGCAATCCTACAAAGCTATATGAAGACAACCAGTCGTGTATTCACATCGCCAACGAACCATGTGACCAGAAAAGATTGAAGCATTTGGATTTACGATACCACTTTATCCGTGAGTGTATTCAATCTGGTGAAATATGAGTGCAGTACATACCGACGCAGGAGCAGGTTGCAGATATGTTCACCAAGAGCCTTCCAGCTAGCTGTTTCAAGAAACATTGCTTCACGCTTGGTCTGAGAGGGGGTGTTGTGAAACAGACAGCAGCGTAAATAATAATAGTTGATTGAGTTCGTTTTAGAGTGTAAGCCGAATGTCAAATTGTCCTACCTTTTATATGCACCATTCTTGAAACTCTGTTACCCGCCTTTTTATCATTCTGAATAAAGCTATCGTTGAGTAAACACGTGTGTTAGAGATCTTTATTTCGTCATTTTGTTTTGCCGTCGGCGAAAAAACGGAGCTAGAATTAAGGGGATTAAAGGTAAGAATGAAATTAAATGTAACAAGAATCCTAAGTTATTTATTTAAATTCGTGTTATATTTTAATTCAAGATGTGTTCTGCGAAACTTTTGCTTAAAAGCCAATCTCGGAACTTCGGTTATCACATGCACCGTCCACAAAAGATACCATTCATAAGGAAACGGCTCTGCCACCATCGTTTGATCCAGCAGAAAGCGGAAGTCAGCATCGCTACCGGTAAAGTAAAGTATATTTTTCAAATGCACCTCGAATTCATCAGTTATAGAGTCAGTATAATAATAAACTGTTTAATCCTCACCATGGAAACAGCAGAATTACGGTACCGTGTTGCAGCTCCCATATGCATCTTCTTCCATCGAATCGACGTACATTCATTTGGTACAAATGTAAATGTACGACCTACGAAGATTGGTAGCCGTCGCTCGAGCTCGTCTTCGCTATCTTCACTGGCCCTGATGTCCTTTAAACCATCGATTTTCCGCTGCATCTTCTTCTATTTATGGCAGTTTACGGCGAATCCACATCCATCTACAGCAGAAAAAAACAGCTGCTGGTGGAACTTCCGTAATTTCAGCTAATACCAATGCGCCGTCAGTAGAAAGAGTTCTTTCTAGATGTGGTGGACCAGTTTGCTCGCCTGTTCGTAACATGCATGAATAATGGCGAAAATTTTATATGATGCAATTTCAAAAACATAAAAATAAAAAAATGAAGTTAAAATAGAATAGTTGTTTTGAATATATGTAAAGTATTATTTTGACATGTTTGACTTAAATTGAAAGCGCAGACCACTTGTTATTTTGATAGAATCACTAGTTGATTCAACTGCAAAACATGCATTCAGCTTTGAGAGGAAAATATTACTTTGAAAAGTCGGCTCTTGTTTAAGTTCCTACAAAAGTGACATTTTTGGAATTGTAGTTTTAACAAGTTTATACTTTCTACTGAAAATCACTAACTGGTTTTCTCAATTTTACCAACGTTTTTCTTAATTTTACCAACGATTGTTTTTGTGTGTGAGGAGAACAAGCACTCCACATTATCAACGGCTCCAGAAATGGGGAAGCAGCGAATTGCGACCAGACCATCCCAAATTGTGTGTATGGACTACATACAATCACTTCCCCGAAGCAAGCAAGGCAATGCCCACTTGTTAGTCGTATTAGACATTTTTTCTAAGTACTATACGGTGCCCAAAAAACAAAAATAACAAGTTTAATTTGGAGCCCTACTGACTTTAATACTGATGTACACCACAAACTTGACACTTACAATTTTATGTTCAACCAAAGCCAAACGAAAAACGATAACACCGACTTTCCCCTGAAGAAGACCCGAAAAGTGGTCGAAACGTTGGGATAAAATCAAAATTATCGTTTGATTACTGAGACTGCATAACCGAAACGTATCATAATTACCCTGATCAGTCGAACTCCTATCATAATCGTTTAAAAGGATGACTATAATTTTTAAAAATATTTGATTCGAATATTCACTCCTAACTTGTCGTTCGACCTAATGTTCATTCGGCCTAATGTCCGTTCGGTCTAATGGCCATTCGGCCTAATAACCCAGCATCAGTTCCATCTTCTTGGAAAACATGTTTCCAAAACAATTCCAAGAATTTGGATGCCAGGATCTCTTCTCAACGAGTTTGTGTGCACTTACATCCATCTTACAGTCTCCATATTACAGTCTCAACTACTTGGAAAACATGCTTCCGAAACAATTACAAGAATTCTGATTCCCATATTGCCAGGGTTTCTTCTAAATGAATTTGTAGTTGAGACAAGTTGATTTTTATGAAATAACTTTCACCACCTGTAGTTTATTACGAACGACTTTTGAGTATCTGGTAAATACTCTGTAAGCAATTTCGACAAGAAATAACGGGTATCGTTCACGCATTTGGCTTTTCCAAGGCATAAAATGATTCATATTTGTGGAATGAAGTAAAAAATTGGAAATATTTTTTTTTTTTCAATTTTGTCACATACCCTGTTTTATCACCCCAAAATTCACCAGGGGTGATAAAATCAGGATATTACTGTAACAAAATTCTTGGAATTGTTCCGGGAACATGTTTTCCGTGTAATTTAAACCATAGGATGGATAACAACCGGAATGGTCATTTTGGAACAGGTTCTCGGAGGGCCCATAGGGGCCTTATAGGTTATATCGAATAAAACCTGGCAATACAGGTATCAAAATTCTTGGAATTGTTCCGGAAACATGTTTTCCAAAAAGTTGAGACCGTATGATGGATGGCAATTGGAACGGCTATCCTAAAACAGGTTCCCATGGGGCCTTAAGTGGCCACAAATTCATTTAAAAGAAACCCTGTCAATATGGGAATCAAAAATTCTTGTAATTGTTACGGAAGCATGTTTTCCAAGTAGTTGAGACTGTAATATGTGTTACGACTTTAATTCGATTGGGAATGGGTTGCTTTCGGATAGTATAGAGAAAAGACCGTTCGGTTGCGAGTTCAAGCTTATACTGTCTATATTGAATTCTGTGCTCATACACTGGAGATTATCTGGAGTTCACTCTAAGTGTTCATTAGTCTACACTCTAAATTCTTCACCTCACATCTCACCCCTTCAACAATATTCTTTTCCTAATTGATATTTATACACCATTATACATTCTTTCTAGCCAACTTTTCTAAGTTCAAGTTGCTGTATCTGGAGATTTTATTTCTATTTGAACGGCGTGTTGATTGTGTTGTATTCTGGTCTATGATTTTTTGGGGAGTTAAATCTTTCTCTTGGATTGAATCTTCATCTGGACTGCTTGTGCAAGAACTGTTATCTATGATATCGTTTGGGGAACTATTAAATTCTATGTCCTTGTTCAAGATAAGCGGTGTTTGAGGTATAAGTTTTAGTTGATTTACATGTGCTCTTCTAGTTGAACCTCCTATCTCGATTAAATAGACTAATTTAGACAAAGGTTTGATAATTTTTGCTTCATGTTTGAAACTTTTACCATTTGCTTTATATGTATAAATGACTTTGTCTGTTGGTTTCCACTTCATGCTTTGTAAAGGTTCAGTTTCGTTTGGCTTACGGGTGAAATCTATTTGTCTTAAATTAGATAATTCAGAACGTGGGACAAATGAGAAAACTCGTTCATTCGGTATGATTTTATCGCCTGTCGACGGGGTTTGATGATGATGATACAAGAACGTTCGTATTTTATTCGCGATCTGTAATGATGAGAGCAAATCTTTCTCGCTTATAATTTTATCTAACACCGCTTTTGTGGTTTGAACGGCTCTTTCTGCCAACCCGTTACTGGCTGGGTGATACGGTGGAGAAAACATGTGCTTTATGTTCCTAGTGTTACAATATTGAGCGAAATTGTGACTATTGAAAGGAGGCCCGTTGTCGCTTACGATAATTGACGCTAGACCAAATGTAGAAAAATATTGTCTAATTCTATTGCTACGTCATTGGAAGTTGTTTTGCTCATTGCTTTTATTTCTATCCATCGTGAGTACGCATCTATCAAAATCAGAAAAGTACGATTAAAATTTTAAAAATCAATGTGCACCCGTTCAAACGGAGTGGAAGTCGCTGGCCAATTACCATAGATTCGAGGTGTTCGGTCAATGCCTTTTAACTGGCATGTTTTACACGATTTCGCATAACTTTCAATATCTTGACCCATTTTTTCCTAGTACATGAATTCCCAAGCTATTTGTTTCATTTTTTGTATGCCCCTATGATTCGCATGCAAAAGAAGCAAAGCATTTTGTTTTAAACTTGTTGGTATAACAGTCTTGCATTGAAATATAAGGCAGCCGGACTCTACACTCAATTCATGTCGCTTAGCATAAAAATTCTTTAAATGGTTTTTCCTAGCCTGACTTGGCCAGCCACCTTCAACGTATTTAATAATCGAGGAGAGAACTAGGTCGCGTTTGGTTTCCGCCGATATCACCTTAGCATTCAGAATGACTTTATTATTTTCTATCAAGTAGTGTGCGCCATTCAGAGTACTTCTTAGACTTTCCTTTAGATCGGCGTCACTTAAGTTTTGCTGTATTGGTAATCTTGAAAGACAATCTGCTGTGTGCTTATCTCTACCGGGTTTATACGTCATGGTAAAATCAAATATTGATAATCTAGAAAAATAACGTTCTAAACGACTTGCAATAATAGTAGGGCCATTCTTCTTGCCTTTAAATAGCCCCACCAACGGCTTATGATCCGTAACTATGTTCACTTTTTGACCTAAAATATATTTATAAAATTTTTTCATAGAGAAAACTATAGCTAGCGCTTCCCTGTGTAAAATAGGGTATTTCCTTTCAGCTTTGGAAAGTCTACGAGAAACGAAAAACACTGGTTTTTCAAACTCGTCAATTCTATGACTAAGAACTCCTGATATACCATCATCGCTTGCATCACACGTAATCGTTATTGGCTTGGAAGGATCGAAATGTGTGAGGACATGCGCACTACAAATAGCCTTTTTGCTGTTTTCTAAGGCTTTTTGGCACGATTCGTCCCAACACCATATAGCATCTTTTGTTAATAAATTATATAATGGAGAAAGCAAAATATTCAGTTTTGGTATGAATTTGGCATAAAATGTAATCATGCCGAGAAAAGACTTGAGTTGCGTCTTCGTTTTTGGCGCTGGCACGGCCATAATTGCTTCCACTTTCTCCGGGTTTGGCGATACCCCTGCCTCCGAAAGAATGTGGCCCAAATACTTCACATGGGAAACGAACCACTGACCTTTTTTCGGCATTGATTTTAACATTGTGTTTTTCCAATCTCTCCAAAACTGTTTTGATTTTTTCAAGTTCTTCATCGTTTTCTGCCCATATAAGGATGTCGTCAATATAGACTTGGACACCAGGAATTCCCATCAAAATTGTATCCATAGCTGATTGGAAAAGAGTGGCTGCTGGTTTAAGCTGAAGGTGGGTTGAGTACCAAAACAAAGCTTTGAAAGTATTGGTACAATAAAAACTGTCATATACTGTAGTAGTATTGGTGTCGTATTTATAAAATAACAAATAATATTAGTAGGGTGGGTCAAAAAACGACCCAGCTCCACCACGCTCACTCGATTCCGTCCCATACTCCGAGTGTCCTCAAAAAACCGATTTGAACAAAAACTGGTTCAGCGCAAGCCGGTTTTTATGAAAACTAGTATGGGAAACTAAACCTTTTATTACACTGGCTACGGCGCCTCCCCTCCAAACACTGGCGAAAAGAGATCCCACATAGCTGAAAGCAACATTCCAGAGACTTCACTGAACGAAAATCGCACCGCAGGAAAGATCCATTGATTACGTAACGCAAATATAGCATTTTATACCCCACTCACCCTTATGTCATACTTTTTGTATGAAGCATCTGCGATAGTGTAGACTAGACTAGACTAGAAGTATCTGCCCCTGGTGCGATAGATATTACAGACAAATTTTAGGTTTTTTGTTGAATTGCACGTTTCACTGAATTATCATGCGATAGATTCGCTACCTCGATTAAAATCGACTCCCAACTATTGGAACGACCATTTAATATGGATTGTCTATGGAGTTGAAGCTCTTGAATATTTCATCCAGTCATATGGTCTCCCCCCTCGCTAGCGCCCAATGACGGAGTGCCAGAATCAGAATAATGTTAAATTCAACCTCGGCATATCAACTTTCATACAAACCTGAAACGACTTGTGCACGGTAGGCCTCTATTCAAACCAGCCCAAACCATTGGATGACACCCAATTTATAAATCATAATCGACTGAGCGTGGCAGAGCAACATTATTTTTTGAACCACCCTACTTATTAGTTTGCTGCTGCCGGTGCCGGTTCACCGCGGTGTTTACATTCGCTCCGCGATCAGTTTTTAATCGTTTTTTTCGGGCAAAAATAGCAGTTTATATTAAGTTTTCGGTGTAAACAAGTGACTGATTTCGAAAAGTGATGTTTAATTTGCATTCCATCAACATTTCGGGCAGCTCATGTGCAGAGAAGTGAGTAAAAATTTGATTTTTTGCGTGCCCTTTGAGAAGAAGTGAAGTGCAGTGATAAACCCACCAAATCGCGAACCGCTTTTAAATTGGCACGAAACTGCTGATTTAGGATAATATTCAAGCCGAGATACAAAGGACTCTTTGGATAAACATGTCCATTATCATAGGAAGTGAATAAATATGCTGTGAACAGGTTAGTAATTTCAATATTAGACTTTTATTCGATGCTGTTCGATGCATCCGAATGTTGGTGGGAGAGGAGTGCGGGAGGTGTGGGTTGACCCGTGGAGAAGAAGTGAAGTGCAGTGATAAACCCACCAAATCGCGAACCGCTTTTAAATTGGCACGAAACTGCTGATTTAGGATAATATTCAAGCCGAAATACAAAGGACTCTTTGGATAAACATGTCCATTATCATAGGAAGTGAATAAATATGCAGTGAACAGGTTAGTAATTTCAATATTAGACTTTTATTCGATGCTGTTCGATGCATCCGAATGTTGGTGGGAAAGGAGTGCGGGAGGTGTGGGGTTGACCCGTGGAAGGTCCGGTGCCATATTGACTGCCATCGTGGTACTCTTCCAACTATGTCCTTAACACCGAAGGGCAATCGTTTAAAAGCATATACACTGAAATAAATGTTGGGGTAATGTTAACCATGATATTCTAATCAAAATTACTATTTCCAAATGTTGTCATTATAAATGATTGTTTTTACACAATAACATCACTGTTGTTAATTTTACCATGCGCATGTTCAAAATAATAACACAGCATGGTGAAGAAAATTTTCTCGATATTGGCCGTCAAAGCAGCCATATTTTGTGCTGTGGTGCTGTGCTGTGTTTTGGAAGCAAATTAACTAAGCGACAATTAGTTTATTAATAATGCGCGAAATAATGAATCTAATATTCTAAAGATCCTGGAAACACTAACTAGATTCGTGCTAAATCAATGGTAAGTATTTATAAAGTGATGAAAACTATATTGTTTTCATTTTAGACTTGATTGCAGATTGAGCTTCCCGAAACCAATTTTGCTTATCATCGATGACGATGTCGCTGTTTTCTATGGAAATGTAGAAATGTTTTCAACAGAAATGAGAATCGACAATCCCGACCAATTTGGTTCCTGGTGGCGGTACTTTGCCAGTGGAGTTGCCGTTACTTCATCCAGAAATTAAGTGAAAAACGTTTTTGCTTCCGGCTTCTCTCAAATCGAACCTCTTAAAGCGTTTACAATACGTGTTTCCCGAGCCATAAAATCTTGGAAAAGATGTTTGTTTGCAAGTCTGTACGAATTATCCCGTATTTTTTTTAATTCTTCGGATCGGAATAAATAAAACACTTGTGTCATTCCCCTCCGTTCAATGTAATGTCCCAAGCAACCAGAAGTACAGATTTTACTTAAATTTACTCTTAACCGAACTAATTGGTTCACTATGGTTCACATCAAGTTCCAAGCATCCTTAACGGAACTTTAAAGTTCACTTAAAGTTCCGTTACATACAAAAAATTACATAAAATGAGAGCTGATTAAGCCAAAATAGCCCTTCTTATCCGAACTTCTGGTTGCTTGGGGTAAGTTGTAACTAAAAAACTGAATGCAAACTAATTTAAATGTGTTTTTATGTGGCTGAATTCAAACATTATTTCGTAAATACCATCCCAAATTAGTTCAAACGACTTCAAGTTATTTTTATTGTAAACGAGTAACCATGTTTATTTTGAAAATGAGTTATAGTTGAAATAAATATGAAGCATGGTAATTTTCCCTGCTGTAATTGCTTTTGAGGCCATAGTAAAAACAAAAACTTATTGAAGTTGATACAAACGTGGCATATAGTCTGCACAAATCTAGTGGCGTTGTGTATTTAATTTAACCCTACAAAATAGTAATTTTAACTCTAAAGCTGCTCTCAGTGTAGGCCTTTATGTGTATTAATCACTAATAATTTTTTTGTCGCTGCAGACACTTCTAATTGCTGGTACGCTCCTCGTAAATCAATTAGAGCAAATTTCTTTGCACCGCTTTTATTAGTGATTAGTTCCTCAATTAGAGGTAGAGGGTAGTGATGAGTTATAATGTGTGGATTAACTGTTTTTGAGCCGTCCATGCAAATTCGAATGTCAACCTTATTTGATTTTACCACCACAACGATAGGAGAGGCCCACTCAGCATATTGCACTTTCTCGATAATCCTTTTTGCCTCGAGGTCATCTAAGTATTTAGCTACCTTCTCTATGTTTGAAGGCCACAGTATAAGGTTTGTGTATTATTGGTTTTATGAGTGGATCGATCTTTATGTCTACCACTACATTCTTGATAGGTTCGGTCAAATCATCATCGAAAGCTTTTGGAAATGAACTCTTCAAATTTTGTACGAGTTGTTGAATCCATTGATGGTGTGTTGCGTGTACTGTTGAATGGAGTGAATTAAGTGTAAAGTTGTGTCTCCAGAAAAGTATATTAAGCTCGTTTAGTGGAATGTATTAAACTGTCTAAGACGAATTAAGTACTGTCCATTTAATTCCACCAGTTAACTGGTGGAATTAAATGGACAGTACTTAATTCGTCTTAGACGGTTTGTGTCTCCAGTTTGGAAAAAATATATTCAGCCAATCCCTTCCTAACAGAGGGACAAAATCACGTGCAGATTTGATTACAATCATTGTTAGGTTTTTTATAACTTCTCTCAACTGAACTTGTACCTGTATTGTTCCTAACACCGAAACCTTATCCCCGGATATAACGAAAAAGCTTCTTTTTATAGGTATTAGTTCTATGTTGCTAAATTAAGCTTTGTAAGTTTTAAGTGAACATATCGTAGCACACGCACCGGTATCACATTCCATTGCCAATTTTCTGTTATTCACGATTATTTCCACAATAGCTGGTGTTATATTACTTGACTTACCGAGCAATACATTATTTACCCAGTTAGCTGACTGCTCGTCGTCTTCGTCGTCGTCAGATCCTCCACTGGATTGCTTGTCACACTGCTGATCCTCATGATTAAACGAAGATTTGAGTTCCTCCATGGCAGCCGTCAGTTGATTAATCCGTTGTTCGAAAGCACGTTTCCTATTCCCATAGCTTCTTTGTGTTGGAGCACTAGATCTAGGTTTTTTGGCCTTCGGTAGCATGCAGTCGTATGACAGGTGGCCCTTGTTATAACAATTGTAACACACGGTTTGGTTATTGGGTTTGAATGTTCCACCATGACTTGTTGAAACACCTTGCCCTCTCCATGAGTTGCTTGCTTCGCCAAACTTCCCTTTCTGCACTACGTTACGAGATTGACTGTACGAACCACGACGGTCAAAATAGTTCACCTCGCTTATTTCACTACGGGCCATTTTTCTAGATTCGTGAACCGCAATCTCAATCATTTTCGCTTTTTCCAATAATTGTGCCAAACTAAGTCTATCACTTGCTTCACGTAAAATGGTCTCGCGGGTATTATCGTTTCTCAGTCCTGCTACAAATACGGATTGTACTAAGGTAGCTTCGGTTTCCACACTCACACTACAGTGCTCTACAATATCTTGCAAATCAATACTAAAATCATCGAGAGTCTCACCTATTGCATGTTTGCGAGTAATCAAACGATAACGTTCGGTGAACACGTTTTTGTTTTCTTCATGTAGTTTCTTAAACTGTTCGATGATTTGATCATACGTTTTATAAACTATTTTTTCAGGTTTGAAACTTCCTATAATGCGGTTTGCTGTTTCTTGCCCAACACTCGTAATAAATTCCAGTGCTTTTTCTTCAGCTGGGGTTTTGTTTAATGCAAAGAAAATGTCCACAGTCTGCAAATACGAACTCACATTGAGACCAGCCACGTACATTGGGAACTTTCCCTTTGTTCTCTTTTCCACTACCGGTGTCACCGATACCGTCTGGGGTATGGCATCTTTACTATCACTTCCTGTAGCCATGTGGAACTACTAGAATTTCACTTATTCCGTGACACACTGGGTATCTGTCACGACCCGCACAAACGTCCCGTCACTCCGCGCCGGTTTTATCCTCGTCGCCAATTGTTACGACTTTAATTCGACTGGGAATGGGTTGCTTTCGGATAGTATAGAGAAAAGACCGTTCGGTTGCGAGTTCAAGCTTATACTGTCTATATTGAATTCTGTGCTCATACACTGGAGATTATCTGGAGTTCACTCTAAGTGTTCATTAGTCTACACTCTAAATTCTTCACCTCACAATATGGAGACTGTAAGATGGATGTAAGTGGACACAAACCCATATTGCCAGGGTTTATTCTAAATGATTTTGTGGCCATTATAGGGCCCACGGGAACCTGTTCCAGAATGACCGTTCCGGTTGTTTTCCATCCTATGGTCTCAATTACATGGAAAAATGTTTCCGGAACAATTCGAAGAATTTTGATACCCATATTGCCAGGGTTTCTTCTAAATTAATTTGTGGCCACTATAGGGCCCACGGGAACCTGTTCCAGGATGACCGTTCCGGTCGTTATCCATTCTATGATCTCAACTACATGGAAAACATGTTTCCCAAACAATTCCAAGAATTTTGATACCCATATTGCCAAGGTTTCAATGAATTTGTGGCCACTATAGGGCACACGGGAACCTGTTCCAGGATGACCGTTCCGGTTGTTATCCATCCTATGGTCTCAATTACATGGAAAACATGTTTCCGGAACAATTCCAAGAATTTTGATATCCATATTGCCAGGATTTATTCTAAATGATTTTATGGCCCCTATGGGCCCTCCGGGAACTTGTTCCAGAATGACCGTTCCGGTTGTTATCCATCCATTGTGGTCCTAATACGTTATGAAGCCATAATCCTCGAATTTTCTACGGAATTGGTTGCTTAGGATACAAGAAATCATCACTTGGTTTCTATAGCATCAACTTATCCATTTTTGAGACATGGTCTAGCTAATTCGGAATTCCAGTAACCAGGTAATCCGAATCGGTTCTATGTAACATGGATCGGATAGAGGACGAATTTCCTGTCGGTACGTTACGGGGTAAAAATATTTAGCCCCTCCCCAAGCCCCCCTACTTGATTTTCATTTTGATATCACCCCAAACCTACATTTTTCCAAGCCTAAAGATGTCACGGAATTTCAAGTTCCTGTGATGTTTAGAACCCTAAAAAATTTCACTTAAAAACGAAAAGGTACCAGAACCAGGGTACCCTGTCGGTAACATACGGGTTATAATAACTAAAATATAACATAGCAAATAAGGATGATAGTGTTAAGAAAACACGGAACACCTAGTCTAAGAGATGAATGCATGTATTAGATAAATAATTAGCAAATAAAATTAGGGTAAAGTGCCGAATAGTGGACCCCAATCAATAGTGGACCCTCCTGCCATTTTTGCATTATTACAGCACAAAGTAAACATTTTTCTATGAAATTCCATCGGGTGAACCTACCTTACATTCCTATGATTGGATTGCATGCATTAGAAATGCTATGGAAAGTAAAATTAGTTGATTTTTTTCAGTTCTATAAAAAATAAACATCCATTATAGGATTTTTTGGGGGGTCCATAATAAGCCATTTTATGAGACAGATTCGAACAGTTGATCGAAATTTTGAGTGGACGAGCGGTCTTTGTTTTGGTAAATTTGCATGTAAACCATCATCATTTCATCTTCATCATCATCATTTCATTTCATTTTCGCAAATGTTCCTTGTAAAATGTAAATATTAGTGTTTGGTCTCCTGTCATTTGAGCTTTCTATAAAATGGCTTATAGGGAAGAAGAACGTCCCGAAACGAAACAGGAAAATCAAATGAAGTGTCGACTATAGACTAACGCAAAATGAACTCCCCCAAGAAATTATGACGTTTGAGCGGGTCGCATAATGAATGCAAAATGAACTTTTGTTCGAGAAGACGACCCGCTCAAATGTCAAAATCCATCAGGTGAGTAAATTTGATGAACTCCTGCACAGGTCTATAGGATAGGGAAGCAATTTCCTACACGCAGAAAAAACTATTTTAAAAACAATAATATCATACATAAATTCAACAAGTATTTCGCATTGTTTTGGCGGTAATAATAATTATTGTTGTTTCAACAATCCAGTATTATTGTTTCAACAAAAGCTTTGAAAGCTATGGGTTCGGAAAGCTTTCATAAGTTTTCAACGTTCTATATCAAATCAAAAATAATATTACTGTTTTTAAAAGATATTTAGTGTTGATTCAAAAAGAGAAGTATGTTTGTTTCAATAAATTATTCGGTTGAAAAATAAATAGGGAAATGCATTGTGACTTTATTACTTATCAAAATATTTTTATATTTTTTTTCTTTATTTTGTTTTACATTTCATCACTCTATTTATTTCTTCCTCCCGTACACATTTTTGGATTTATTTTGAGGTAATTCCGTCTTTCCGTATGCTTGCTATGCTCTCCTACCGGAAGTTTGCGGTGCCACATTTGAATCCAAATCATAACATCTGGAAATAATATTTAATAAAAATAATATAATTAATGGCCATAAATAAAAAATATAGATAAAAAATCCTTACCAATTAGCAATAGCAGTCTTCGGTACATTTCTGGCCACTTGGTCCGGTGCATTTCTGCCCACTTGAAAAAAAAGTTTTTGGTTGAATTTGATGGTAGCACGATTTGTTTACTACCTAAATAAAGATTAAAAAAAAGATTTGTTTTCTAAAATCAAGCCAAAGAACCACAAATACCCTATTTATTTTTTTGCAACCAATTTTAATCAACACATGCAAATTATTAAAAAAAAATTATTGTATTGTATAAGTATTGTAAAAATGATAATATTTAACGTAGAATCAATAAAACTGGACTAATTAATAATAATAAGCATGTTATTATTGATCGTGCATAATTACTTCGTTATTATGTACCTAACTAACTCAAACAAAACGATCTGACAAACATCAAAATAATATCTCATATAGCCATTGTTCTTGTCACAGAAGATACATGTTCATGCAATTGGTGGGCATGTAAGACTATGTTTTAATTCGGACACCTTATTGTCCTCCTCCAGGGCTTTGTCCTGGGACTCAGGGCCAATAGTTATCTGAAGCTCCAAAACGAATTGGGTTCCCTTGATGTTATGCGGAAGGACTTCTCTCAAACTAAAAACCAAGGTGAATTAATCAAAAAAAAAAATGACGGAAGACTAAGCAGGGCTGAGCTCGTAAATTAATAAAAATGTGAGCAGTATGTTCAGTTCAATTATTCATTTCAATGAAAAAGGATTTACGGGGAAATGATAAGGATACAATCGTTTACACACCTCTGAAGAATAATAGCTTCATTGTTGTCCGTGCTGGATTGCACCGGGTGGCATCGTGTCGCGAAGCGGGCGGGTCCCGTGGCATAACCTTCGACGCATCATCTCGATCCTCTTCAAACCTGGACCGGCGTGGGCGATCACGGTGGATCCTTCTATGCTCCGCCAGTGGAGTGGCGAAAACGGCTCCTCTGAAGTCGAACGGGATGGTGGTAATCGTCCCTCTGTCGGATGGAAGGCGCACCGGGGCTTTAAGTCTTCCGAGATTATAGCACTCACTCTCCAAGATCCGCCGGTTCCTTGCACTTCTTCTTCTACCGTTCTTCTTCTACCGGACGAATCCGATGCAGGAAGCACAGGATGAACGAAATCCTCCAGGACACTCTTCGTAGCACTACCGGGCAAATTGAAACACGCGTTCACAGGCGTTCACTACTTTTAAGGAAAAAAGGAATCGACAGATTAAAAAAACCACCACTTTTTAGGTTCAAGGCGTTCACCTAATAGAGAGCGATTCAGTCGCTGACAGTCCCTTTTAAGGGGTTCCTCCTTCCTGGTATAGGATTTATTCCCGACAGTCGTAGTCAACTGTGGCGGTTATGTGTAACGTTGTGGGATAGGTGAAGGAGGGGTGTTCAAAGGCATTGGGAATAATTTATTCTCGGTATAACTTTTGGTTCATATTCGTTTGATTTTCAGTTCGTTCTTATTTCTAGCTCATCGAATTCATTGTTTTTTTTTTTTTTTTTTTATTATATAATAATGTCAATAGCAACAGTAATAGTAATAATAATTTGTGAATAGTAATAGCAGTAATAACAAATAAAAGAACAGGGAATACCAAAACTACTGTACAAAATATTTACAAATGCAAATGTAGCCGAAGTAAGAGGTTACAGGCATAGGAAAGCTTACAATTAATAAATATGGAAATGCTAAAAGAACACTAAGTTGAAAAAAAGGTCAAGTTCTAGTTGGTTAAAGCCATTGAAGAAATTGATGAAGCATTACAGCTATTTAGTGTCATTTACTAAAAGAAACGTCAGCGAGTTGAATTTTTCGAATGGTTTTGAAGTTTTCAAGGATACACATTTAATATCAAATATGGTCCACTAACAACCTACTGTGGTTATTTTCAAATGTGTACATTGAAGTGAGGCGAGCTTTTTCTCAAAGCTCATTTATAAAATGTATTGTTGAAATAAATACATTTTGTTATTGATATTGTGGATTTACTCGCTATCAAAATTTTCCCGATTACTTTTACGGCTACTCAGAGTAAGCGCAAAAATCGAGGGGGAACGGCAATGTTAATGTCTTATAAAACTTAATTTGAATGATTACAAATATTTATTCAAATGAAATAAATTCTTCAATATTACAGTCGCAGAACTTTATGAAATATTTTTTCGTATTTTTTTGCGGTGCCAATAAGCACGTGGTTGCCGGTAAACAAATATTCGCTCTTTTACTCAGATTACTGGTTGGAATGTTTTTGACGTTTACTTTGTCTCGCTCTAACCAACAGTGAATACTCTAGCGACTACTTTGACGAACACTTGGTGGAACGGCTACTCTAACCGACCGTGTCCACCTAGCAAGTAAACGCACAATATTATGTTAACCCTCTAAGACCCGGGACGAACGGATTTTTTTCAAATGGCTCGCATTCAGCACCTGATCGTCGGAATTCCTCGCGGTTTCGTTTGTGCTCAATGGGAATAGCTATATTTTTGCTCTAATACATTTTCAAGTAAAAATTTTGTTCAGGTCCGAGTTATTGCTAAAAATAAGTGTGCGGGGTGTTTTTCTATAATTCAAACATCTCTTCAATATTCTGGACGTGTTCATGCCCAAAATTTATCAAATCACCCATCAAACCAACCCAAAAGATATTTGTAACGATTTTTAGTCGATTCCGATGTTTTCACCATTTGAGTAGGACATGATTGACTGAACTCAGGGCCGGTTTCAGGGGTCACAATGGTAGAGTATGGGCTAAAAATTCAATTACAATGAAATTTGCATGAGCATGCGGCTGCATAATTTTTTACAAATCAGGAGTTTTAAATATTTAATTTTCAATTGAAATTGAACTTCTGAAATTCTTATCAGGGCCGGATTTAGGAGTGCCATATCACCAATTGCAATGAAACTGGGCATGCGACTGCTCAAACTTCATGAAAACACATCAGGAGCTCAAAGAACTCTGTTTGAATTTGAAATTGACCTTCTGTAATTTTGACCAGGGCCGGCTTCAGGGGTCTAAATGGGGAGAGCAAGGGCCATATTACCAATTGCAATGAAACTGGGCATGCGACTGCTCAAATTTCATGAAAACACATCAGGAGCACAAAGAACTCTGTTTGAATTTGAAATTGACCTTCTGTAATTTTGACCAGGGCCGGCTTCAGGGGTCTAAATGGGGAGAGCAAGGGCCATATTACCAATTACAATGAAACTGGGCATGCGACTGCTCAAACTTCATGAAAACACATCAGAAGCTCAAAGAATTCTGCTCGAACTTCAAATTGTCTTTCCGAAATTTTGACCAGGGCCGGCTTCAGGGGTCCAAATGGGAAGAGCAAAGGCCATATCACCAATAGAAATAAAACTGGGCAGTGGGCATGCGACTGCTCACACTTCATGAAAACACATCAGCATCTCAAAGAACTCTGTTTGAATTTGAAATTGACTTTCTGAAATTTCAACCAGGGCCGGATTCAGGGGTGAAAACATGGAGAGCGGGCTGCTCAAACATCATGAAAACACATCAGGAGCTCAAAGTATTCTGATTGAACTTGAAACTGCTCTGATACAAATTTCAGGAATTTCTCCGGAAAATACTCCAGGAATTCCTCTAGAAGTTCCTCCGGGAATCCCTCCAGGAATTTCTCCTGAAGTTCCTCCAGGAATTCCTCCGGAAGTTCCTCCAGGAATTCCTCCGGAAGTTCCTCCAAGAATTCCTTCGGAAGTTCCTCCAGCAATTCCTCCGGAAGTTCTTTCAGGAAATGCTCCGGAAAATCCTCCAAGAATTTCTGCAGAAGTTCCTCCGGAAGTTCCTTCAGAAATTCCTTCGGAAATCCCTCCAGGAATTCATTCGGAAATTCCTCCAGCAATTCATTCGGAAATTCTCCAGGAATGCATTCGGTAGTTCCTCCAGGAAATGCTATAGAAGTTCCTCCAGGAATTCATCCGGAAGTTCTTCCAGGAAACCCTACGGAAGTTCCTCCAGGAATTCCTCCATGAATTCCTCCGGAAGTTCCTCCGGAAGTTCCTTCATAAATCCCTCGGGAAGTTCCGCCATGAATTCTTCCGGAAGTTCCTCCAGAAATTCATCCGGATGTTCCTACAAGAATTTCCCTCGAAGTTCCTCCAGGTATTCCTCCGGAAATTCCTCCAGGAATTCCTCCGGAAGTTCCTCCAGGGATTCCTCCGGAAGTTCCTCCAGCAATTCCTCCGGAAGTTCTTTCAGGAAATGCTCCGGAAAATCCTCCAAGAATTTCTGCCGAAGTTCCTCCGGAAGTTCCTTCAGAAATTCCTTCGGAAATCCCTCCAGGGATTCATTCGGAAATTCCTCCAGGAATTCATTCGGAAGTTCCTCAAGGAAATCTTATAGAAGTTCCTCCGGGAATTCTTCCGGAAGTTCCTCCAGGAATTCCTCCGGAAGTTCTTCAAGGAAACCCTACGGAAGTTCCTCCAGGAATTCCTCCATGAATTCCTCCGGAAGTTCCTCCATGAATTCCTCCGGAAGTTCCTTAATAAATCCCTCGGGAAGTTCCGCCATGAATTCTTCCGGAAGTTCCTCCAGGAATTCATCCGGATGTTCCTACAAGAATTTCCCTCGAAGTTCCTCCAGGAATTTCCCGGAAGTTCCTTCAGGGATTCCTTTGGAAGTTTCTCCAGGAATTCCTCCGGAAGTTCCTCCATCAATACTTCCGAAAGTTCCTCCAGGAATTCTCCGGAAGTTCCTCCAGGAATTCCTCCGGAAGTTCCTCCAGGAGGTTCCTCCAGGAATTTCTCCGGAAGTTCCTCCAGGAATTCCTCCGAAAGTTCCTCCAGGAATTTCTCCGGAAGTTCCTCCAGGAATTCCTCCGAAAGTTCCTCCAGGAATTCCTCCGGAAGTTCCTTCAGGAATTCGTCCGAAAGTTCCTCCAGGATTTTTTCCGGAAGTTCCTCCAGGAATTTTTCCGGAAGTTCCTCCAGAAATTCCATTGGAAGTTGCTCCAGGAATTCCTCCGGAAGTTCCTCCAGGAATTCCTCCGGAAGTTCCTCCAGGAATTCCTCCGGAAGTTCCACCAGGAATTTCTCCGGGAGTTCCTCCAGGAATTCCATTGGAAGTTCCTCCAGGAATTCCACCGGAAGTTTCTTCAGGAATTCCTTCGGAAATTCCTCCAGGAATTTCTTCGGAAGTTCTTTCAAGAATTTTTCCAGAAGGTGCTCTAGGAAGTTCCACCAGGAATTCCTTCCTAAGTTCCACCAGGAATTCCTTCGGAAGTTCCACCAGGAGTTCCTTCGGAAGTTCCACCAGGAATTCCTTCTTATGTTCCACCAGGAATTCCTTCGGAAGTTCTACCAGTAATTCTTCTGGAAGTTCCACCTGGAATTCCTTCGGAAGTTTCTCCTGGAATTCCTCCAGAAGTTCATGCAGGAATTTCTGCAGAAGTTACTTCGCGAATTCAGGAATTCTTTCGGAACTTTCAGAGAACCTCCAGGAATTTTTGACTTCCGAAGGAATTCCTGGTGGAACTTCCGAAGGAATTCCTGGTGGAACTTTCGAAGGAATTCCTGGTGGAACTTCCGAAGGAATTCCTGGTGGAACTTCCGAAGGAATTCCTGGTGGAACTTCCGAAGGAATTCCTGGTGGAACTTCCGAAGGAATTCCTGGTGGAACTTCCGAAGGAATTCCTGGTGGAATTTCCGAAGGAATTCCTGAAGGAACTTCCGATGGAATTCCTGAAGGAACTTCCAATGGAATTCCTAGAGGAACTTCCGGAGGAATTCCTGGAGCAACTTCCAGAGGAATTTCTGGAGGAACTTCCGGATAAATTCCTGGAGGAACTTCCGGAGAAATTCCTGGTGGAACTTCCGGACGAATTCCTGGAGGAACTTCCGGACGAATTCCTGGAGGAACTTCCAGAGGAATTCTTGGAGGAACTTCCCGGAGGGACTTCCTGGAGGAACTTTCTGGAGGAACTTCCTGGAGGAACTTTCTGGAGGAACTTCCTGGAGGAACTTCCCGGAGGAACTTCCTAGAGGAGCTTCTGGATAAATTCCTGGAGGAACTTCCGGAGAAATTCCTGGTGGAACTTCCGGACGAATTCCTGGAGGAACTTCCGGACGAATTCCTGGAGGAACTTCCAGAGGAATTCTTGGAGGAACTTCCCGGAGGGACTTCCTGGAGGAACTTCCTGGACGAACTTCCTGGAGGAACTTCCTGGAGGAACTTCCGGAGAAACTTCCTGGAGGAGCTTCCGGAGGAATTCCTGGAGGAACTTCCGGAGGAATTCCTGGAAGAACTTCCGGAGGAATTCCTGGAGGAACTTCCGGGGGAATTCCTGGAGGAACTTCCGGAGGAATTCCTGGAGGAACTTCCGGAGGAATTCCTGGAGGAACTTCCGGAGGAATTCCTGGAGGAACTTCCGGAGGAATTCCTGGAGGAACTTCCGGAGGAATTCCTGGAGGAACTTCCGGAGGAATTCCTGGAGGAACTTGCGGAGGAATTCCTGGAGGAACTTCCGGAGGAATTCCTGGAGGAACTTCCGGAGGAATTCCTGGAGGAACTTCCGGAGGAATTCCTGGAGGAACTTCCGGAGGAATTCCTGGAGGAACTTCCGGAGGAATTCCTGGAGGAACTTCCGGAAGTATTTAAGGAGGAACTTCCGGAGGAATTTATGGAGGAACTTCCGGAGGAATTCCTGGAGAAACTTCCTAAGGAATTCCTGGAGAAACTTCCTAAGGAATTCCTGAAGGAACTTCCGGGAAATTCCTGGAGGAACTTCGAAGGAAATTCTTGTAGGAACATCCGGATGAATTCCTGGAGGAACTTCCGGAAGAATTCATGGCGGAACTTCCCGAGGGATTTATGAAGGAACTTCCGGAAGAATTCATGGAGGAATTTCCGGAGGAATTCATGGAGGATTTCCTGGAGGAACTTCCGTAGGGTTTCCTGGAAGAATATCCGGATGAATTCCTGGAGGAACTTCCGAATGAATTCCTGGAGGAATTTCCGAAGGAATTCCTGAAGGAACTTCCGGAGGAACTTCGGCAGAAATTCTTGGAGGATTTTCCGGAGGATTTCCTGAAAGATCTTCCGGAGGAATTCCCGGAGGAACTTCTCTAAGATTTCCTGGAGGAACTTCCGAATGAATTCCTGGAGGAATTTCCGAATGAATTCCTGGAGGGATTTCCGAAGGAATTTCTGAAGGAACTTCCGGAGGAACTTCAGCAGAAATTCTTGGAGGATTTTCCGGAGCATTTCCTGAAAGAACTTCCGGAGGAATTGATGGAGGAATTTCCGGAGGAATTCCTGGAGGAACTTCGGAGGAATTCCTGGAGGAACTTCGGAGGAATTCCTGGAGGAACTTCCGGAGGAATTCCTGGAGGAACTTCCGGAGGAATTCCTGGAGGAACTTTCGGAGGAATTCCTGGAGGAACTTCCGGAGGAAATCCTGGAGGAACTTCCGGAGAAATTCCTGGAGGGATTCCCGGAGGAACTTCTAGAGGAATTCCTGGAGTATTTTCCGGAGAAATTCCTGAAATTTGTATCAGAGCAGTTTCAAGTTCAATCAGAATACTTTGAGCTCCTGATGTGTTTTCATGATGTTTGAGCAGCTCGCTCTCCATGTTTTCACACCTGAATCCGGCCCTGGTTGAAATTTCAGAAGATCAATTTCCATTTGAAACAGATTTCTTTGAGCTCCTGATGTGTTTCCATGGTGTTTGAGCAGTCGCATGCCCAGTTTCATTGCTTTTGGTGACATGGCCCTTGCTCTTCCCTTTTGGACCCCTGAAGCCGGCCCTGGTCAAAATTTCAGAAGGTCAATTTCAAATTCAAACAGAGTTCTTTGTGCTCCTGATGTGTTTTCATGAAGTTTGAGCAGTCGCATGCCCAGTTTCATTGCAATTGGTGATATGGCCCTTGCTCTCCCCATTTTGACCCCTGAATCCGACCCTGGCCATAATTTCAGAAGGTCAATTTTAAATGGAAACATAATTATTTGAGCTCCTAATGTGTCTCGTGAAGTTTGAGCAGTCGCATGCCCAATTTCATTGTAATTGGTGTTATGGCCCCTGTTCACCCCCATTTCGACCCCAAAATCCGGCCCTGATAAGAATTTCAGAAGGTCAATTTCAATTGAAAATTAAATATTACAACTCCTGATTTGTAAAATTTGTGCAGCCGCATGCTCATGCAAATTTCATTGTAATTGAATTTTTAGCCCATACTCTACCATTATAACCCCTGAATGCGGCCCTGAATTCAGTCAATCCTGCCCTACTCAAATGGTGAAAACATCGGAATCGACTAAAAATCGTTACAAACATCTTTTTGGGTTGGTTTGATGGGTGATTTGATAAATTTTGGGCATGAACACGTCCAGAATATTGAAGAGATGTTTGAATTATAGAAAAAACACCCCCGCGCACACTTATTTTTAGCAATAACTCGGACCTGAACAAAAATTTTTATTTGAAAATGTATTAGAGCAAAAATATAGTTATTCCCATTGAGCACAAACGAAACCGCGAGGAATTCCGACGATCAGGTGCTGAATGCGAGCCATTTGAAAAAAATCCGTTCGTCCCGGGTCTTAGAGGGTTAACAAATCTTGTTGAAACAATAAATTTCATAGTGTTTTCAATAAAATGTGACAATTTGGAAACAACAATCATATTTTTTGGTTCAATGTGAACAGTTTTCTATCCGTGTATTATGGACTTCCAGGGGGTCTACTACAGGGCGAAACTCTCTAGTCAAACTTTAAAATGTTAATTTCAACGAATAACGTCGTGTATTTGAGCGTTTTATATATATATATATATATATATATATATATATATATATATATATATATATATATATATATATGGATCGTGAAGGGGAGATACTTGTTATTAGCTATCAAGCAGAATTAATATGTTGAAAATTTCTACTCCTTATGACAGGAAGAGCACAATCCGCTACTAGGGAGTCCACTATTGAGCATTTCACCCTAGTTAAAAAAATAGTAGTGAATCTCAGCCAGCCAGATGAACTAGCCTAAGCTAGGGGCCGAAATTTTAGTCACGCCCCCCTCCCCCCCCCTTACTCGCAGCATTCCGAGATCCCGGGGGGATCGAGTCAAGGAGGATAAGGGATCCGGTTTTGTCCGGGAGGCACATTTTTAGCAGGTCGGGTAGGAACCAAGCCCTGTTCGCCTTCTTCGAGATGTCTGTCGCGCAGATTTTTTATGGCATTTAACTCTTGTAAAACGAAACGAACACACACACGCGAGAGGTGTTCTAATAAAACAGAAAAATATGTCGAATTTTTTGCCAATTTTTCGTTCAAATACTCCTCTATACTTCAGCTACCGGTCAATTGACAAATTGTGACATGGAAGGCTAATCGAAAGTAAAAATGAATATATTCGAAGCCGGAACTATCTTTGTGTGTAGTGTTTTATATACATTTGTTTGCACAATATCGAGTAGAGTTTAATTATATTACATAAGGGGCATGTTTGCATGTAGATAGGATTATTTTGATAAACCAGCAAAGTATAATATAAAGAGAAAGACAAATGCGAGATGCCAACACGAATAGCAGTCGACGACGTTTGTTTATTCATGATTATTAATTCGAAAGAGTAACACAGCTTTCGCTCGGACGCTCAGACCCGCGCAAGTGTGTATACTCAGCGTATACACAAGGAAAATTATTTAAAAGGCAGTTGGAATCCACTGCTGTGCAGATTGTCCGACTACAAGGGTAAGACGGTATAATATGCCCCCGTTAAGGCAATACCTATAATTTTTTACTCTTTAATGCAATTTATCCAAGCTTTGTGTTATTCGGTAGTCCAAAAAGTGGCAAATGCTTTGCGTGTGAGTAGTCATATGAAAAAATACGTAATAAAGTTTTTTTTTTAAGTCATGATTTCAACAAGTCTCTGTGCAAAACGCCCCAGCTTAACCAAAGACGTCTCATAGCCTTTGATTAGTATTTTATCTATATTGCAAATTATGCCACCAAAATATGTGTGCACCAGTTTCTCCATATTGTCGGCGTAGCACCAAGTTAGAATTCGGAAGTCGGGACTTCCGAACCGAACTTTCTTCCGAAGTTTCATCTGTCAAACTAATTGATGCGTTGTTTAGCGCATCTTTAGGCGAATCTAGCGCACTATTTCCGAAGTTGGGAAAGTTGCCTGTATCTGGAGAAAAATCCAACTTCGGTATAAAAAGCGGTATAAATTTATTCCGGATAAACAATATATGGATGACGTCTTAACTGCGAGAAAGGGCTGTTCGGGATGTATTGCAGGTTGCAGTAGAATGTCAAAATGCATGAAATCTGACTAGCAAATGTTGAGGAACGCCTGAAAATCTTGCAACCAGTGTTGTTGGCAATAAAAATAAAAATGTTTTGGTACTTCGCAAAATAAAATGTTTACAGTCTTGGAGGAGTCAAATAAAATCTTTGCTTTTTAGCCAGACTAAATTCCAAGAAATATCCAATTTTCAAAACCGTCCTTCTCTTTCAAGCTCATAGCAAGGATAGGATGTGTCAACCAAAAGTTGACAGCTCGCTGCTTGCATTTTGGTTGGAATGTTCTTGCAAGATCTTTGCATTTCGCGTTTTGAAAGAAATTTGCAATAAAAAAATTGCAATAATGATGTTTTGGATTGTGCTGTTGGACGTGTGAGCATTTGTTTTAGTGCTTCGACAAATTTATACTCTTCGATGAGGAATGAAAAGGACCTTAATGAAAACCTAGATTGATCCACCTAGCAGTGATTGTGCCTTTCTCGTGCATTATTAAACAACCCAATCAAATGCATTACATATCGGGAAATTCGTTGAAATGCTGAATAATTTGTTGTATTGATTTAATAATCACTAAGTAAAGTATTATTAGCGTGCGCATTTTATGCGAGTATTTCTCGGGTACTTCTTCAAAAGGACGTATGTGATTTTGTAAACAAAGATTCAAACGTCGATTTGTCCGATCTGATGGCACTCACACGCAAACCAACACCACTAACAGGTAGCAGAAGCCTTCCCCTATCTGTCTATGGTGATGGTTTGCGTGGGAGGGCAATCAGATCGGACAAATCGACGTCTGAATCTTTGTTTACAAAATCACATACGTCCTTTTGAATAAGTACCCGAGATTTATATTATACCAGAATGCTGCAGAAACGTTATGGCGTTATGCGTCGTAACTTGCGTGCAATCAAAGCTTGCGTTGCAATTGTTGTCCTAAAGTCGTGTACAAAATCGAATAGAATAGCTTGCATGAGTTGATATTTCAAAGCATTTTATGGCATGCTATAACTTAATTACTATGATCAACTAGGGTTTGTACGCCGTCAAATGCAACTTGTTGCGAGCAAATCGGTCAAGAATTGCTATATGGAAAAGTGGCTATTGTTTTTCGGTTTTCGTGAGCACACACACACACACACACACACACACACACACACACACACACACACACACACACACACACACACACACACACACACACACACACACACACACACACACACACACACACACACACACACACACACACACACACACACACACACACACACACACACACACACACACACACGCAGCAGGGACTATGTCCAAGGGCTTGACGACCCCTCCCCACTGCGAGTTAGGGGACCTGCCTAGGATGTGGTGGGGTTTGACAGTGGGCTCTGTTAAACTTCTACAAAAAGCTGCATGTATCCGTAAGCAGGTCCTATCAAAGCGACCGTGCGCCGCTCAAAGCACACTAGCCCAACCCAGTGGCATCGACAACGGCAACGTCAACGGACACGAGCGGAAATCGAGATATACAACGAATCTAGGGCTGACAGTTGTGTCATTCCACTCCTTGAGTAAAGCCGGGTGACACCGTCTTGAAATGGCGGGTGGGCTAATGCCACAGCTGCCTTCCGTCCCGTAAAACCGTGGCAGGCCTTGGGGCACGCCGTCCCAATCCAGCCGTCTGGCTTAACCAACCAGATGGGAGTAGGACCAGTTGATTCCTTCCTGGCTTACGCCGATCCGGCTCTGAACACCGAGGTGTCAACCCCGCATGGCCTCACTGCATCTGCAAAGATAACCATGGGATCAAGAAGGCGACTATTCCAGTTGGGTTCGAGGGCAGCCCTAAGGGGACCCAACAAACATGAATAAAGCTAAATTAAACAAACAAGCATCGGAAGTGAACCCCTTCGCAAGCAGAGATCTCCACCCAACGCATCGGGTGCGAGAGAAATGGAGATGAAGGACACGAGTAGCGAAGTAGTCGTCGTGGAGAGCGATAACGATACGCCAATAGTCGATAAGCAGCAGCACAATGCAGTGGAGATAGGGTCGAGTGGCATCCTGCCGAGCTTGACCGTCGTCATGGTGCAACTCGATGACATTATCGACTTCACCAATGAACGGGGCAATATGTCCAGGGAGCTGAAGCTGAAATTGCTTAAGCTTCGCAATTTGGTTCTTGCTGCCAAGCAAGAACAGGAAGTGCTTGCGGCCAGGCTGGAAGGCTGTGGTAAAGCGGAGAAGAGTACACAGACTGCTCCCTTCTCCTTCCATAGTACCACAACCATGGCACAGGAGGCGTTAGATTTTGCCCTCAGCGACAGAGCGGTAGAGAGGAGAACAGATAAGCGAGCCAGGGACTCGCCTGGCATTAAGCGCTTAAACAGAACGCAAAAAGGCGTCGGGAGAGCGCAAATCAGAAGAGCGGGCCCACGGAAGTTGCAAACGTGGGAGAACGGCGTAAGAAGAAAGCGAGGACGAAACGAGCCAGTCGGCCACCGGAGGAGGGAAGCCAACCCGACCAAGACAACCTGCGGTCGGACGGTCCCTGGCAAACGGTAGTAAATAAACCGAAGGTGAAAGCGGCAATCACGCGCCCGGCGAGAGCCAGACAGAAGGGTGAAGCACTTTTCATTAAAACAGAGAAAGAGCGCTACGCCGACGTGCTCAAGGCGATGCGCAGCGCCGAGAAACTTGCGGACCTTGGTAAAGAGGTTCGTAGCATAAGGCGGACGAGAGCGGGCGAGATGATCCTTGTCTTAAGGAAGGGCTCACAGGCGAACGGTACCTCATATGGAGCGCTAGCCCAGGAAGTCCTAGGCGAGAGCGTAGAAGTGAGGGCTCTACACGACGAAGTGACTCTCCAATGCAAGCAGCTGGACGAGGTCACGACATCGGAAGAGATCGCCTCGGCCATCAAGGACCAAGGTGGAGTGGTGGTAGCAAATGCGTCCATCCGTCTGCGAAGAGGACCGCAGGGGACGCAGATTGCCACGGTGAAGTTACCGGCCATCGACGCTAACAAGGTGATCAAAGTTGGTAAGCTGAAAGTTGGCTGGTCAGTATGTCCAGTCAGCCTCTACCAACCACCGGTAGTCGACAAGTGCTTCCGCTGCCTCGAACCGGGACACAAATCGTGGGCGTGCAAAGGGCCGGATAGGAGTAACCTATGTAGGCGATGCGGCGAAGAGGGCCATAAGGCGCACACGTGCGAGAAAACACCATCGTGTACGCTATGCGCGAGCAGGAAGCAGGAACATAACCACGCTTTGGGTGGACCTGCGTGCCCGTTGAGTGGTTATACGAGGAAGCCGTGCAAGTAACGCAGCTCAACCTCAACCATTGTGCGGCCGCCCAGCGGTTGCTGTGGCAGTCGGTAGTAGAAGCGAGAACGGACGTCTTGTCGGACCCGTACCGCATCCCCGCGGATAATGGGAACTGGGTAGCGGATAGATCCAAATCAGCGGCGATTTGTACGACGGGAAGATACCCGATCCAGGAAGTGCTGAACACAAGGGCGGAGGGTACTGTTATAGCGAAAATAAATGGAGTGTACTACTGCAGCTGCTACGCCCCACCAAGGTGGCCGATAGAACAATTCACCGAGATGGTCGATCGGCTAACATCAGACCTAGTGGGTAGCAAGCCAGTAGTAATTGCAGAAGACTTCAATGCGTGGGCGATAGAGTGGGGAAGTCGCTTTACTAACCGGAGAGGGCAAACGCTGCTAGAGGCTTTCGCCAAGCTGGATGTCGTGCTGTGCAACGAAGGCTCCAAAAGTACCTTCCAGCGAAACGGAGTGGAATCGATAATAGACGTAACGTTCTGCAGTCCAAGTTTGGTCGGTGATATGCAGTGGATGGTCGACGACGGTTACACCCACAGTGACCATCTAGCTATCCGGTACAGGATAGGCAGCGAGGCAAGAAGAGAAAGCCGGAGAGCTACTCCCACAACCCGGTCGTGGAAGGTCGCCCACTTCGACGGTGGGACCTTTAGTGAAGCTATGGGTCTGGAAGAAAACACGGGAAGTTTAAGCGGCGACGAACTGGTTGCGGTCCTGTCTCGAGCTTGTGACGCGACCATGCCGAGGAAGGTGCGACCACGGAACTGCAGGCCACAGGTATACTGGTGGAGCGATGAAATTGCAGCCCTTCGAGCAGCCTGTCTCCGGGCTCGAAGAAACACGCCAAGGACACGCTTGGCGGAAGTGAGGGAGGAACGCATCGAGCAATTCAAAGCAGCGAGACTGGCTCTAAACAAGGCCATCAAAGAAAGCAAGAAAGCCTGCTTCGACAGACTGTGCCAGAGCGCCAACTCGAACCCATGGGGAGACGCCTATCGGGTGGTGATGGCCAAAACAAGAGGAGCACTGGCTCCTCCCGAGCGATGTCCAACGAGGCTGAAGACTATAATCGAGGCACTATTCCCGCACCACGGCCCAACCCACTGGCCGCCAGCAGCGAGGGTAGCAAATGATGAAGCGGTGGAGAGGGTGACGGTAGAAGAGATATTGACGGTGGCAAAGTCCCTCGACCCCAGTAAAGCACCTGGTCCGGACGGGATCCCGAATATGGCATTGAAGGCAGCCATAACGACTAACCCGAACATGTTTAGGTTGGCCATGCAGAAGTGTCTGGACGAGAGGACATTCCCGGATATATGGAAGAGACAGCGTTTGGTCCTGTTACCGAAACCTGGCAAGCCACCAGGAGACCCCTCAGCGTACAGACCAATCTGTCTTATAGACACGGTAGGGAAGCTACTGGAGAAGTTGATCCTGAACAGACTGTCGCCGTACGTCGAGGAGGTAGGAGGATTATCGAGCGAGCAATTCGGCTTTCGGAGAGGAAGGTCTACTCTGGGTGCCATTAAATCGGTGGTTGACACTGCAAAGGTCGCCATCGAATGCAAGCGGCGCGGTATACGTTACTGCGCAGTAATAACACTCGACGTGCGGAATGCATTCAACAGTGCGTGCTGGATGGAGATCGCGAACTCGTTGCTTCGGCTGGGAGTACCGGTAGGGCTGTATAAGATTCTGGGAAGCTACTTTCAGAATCGATTATTGATCTACGAGACAGACGAAGGCTTGGCTACCGCCCCATCACGGCAGGTGTCCCACAGGGATCAATTTTGGGTCCATTGCTGTGGAACGTGATGTACGATGGCGTGCTGCGGTTGAAGCTCCCGCCAGGAGTCAAGTTAGTGGGATTCGCCGATGACGTAACCATGACCGTGTACGGAGAATCCGTCGAAGAGGTCGAATTGACTGCAGCCTATTTGATCAGCCTAGTGGAGGAATGGTTGCGCAGCAAGAAGCTACAGTTGGCGCATCATAAAACGGAGATGATAGTCGTTAACAATCGGAAATCGGTTCAGGAGGCGACAATTAGAGTCGGCGGCTGCGACATCACCTCCAAGAGATCTCTGAAACAATTGGGGTGATGCTCGACGATAAGTTGAGCTTTAAAGTCATGTCGACTACGCCTGCCAGCGCGCGTCGACGGCGATAGCGGCACTATCGAGGATGATGGCGAACAACTCTAGGGTGTGCTCCAGCAAGCGCAAGCTGCTGGCAAGCGTGGCGGTTTCAATACTACGATACGGAGGACCAGCTTGGGTGTCAGCGTTGAGCGTAAACTGCAACGTGCGAAAGCTGGAGAGTACTCATAGGCTAATGTGCCTGAGAGTTATCAGCGCATATCGCACCGTATCTCGCGAAGCGGCATGTGTACTCGCGGGCATGATGCCTATCAAACTGGTGGTAGAGGAAGACGAGGAGTGCTACGCCCTCAGGGGCACCGATAACGCTCGAAGGAATATAAAGGCAGCAACGGTAGCCAAATGGCAGAGAGAGTGGGACAACTCGCCTAAGGGAAGGTGGACCCATCGCTTAGTCCCAAGTGTGTCGGCATGGATTAGCAGACCTCATGGGGAGCTAAACTTTGGCTTGACCCAGTTCTTAACAGGCCATGGATGCTTCAAGTGGTACCTACACAGGTTTGGTCACGCGGCTTCTCCCACCTGTCCGCAATGCCCAGACGTGACAGAAACGGCTGAACACATCCTGTTCACATGTCCTCGGTTCGAAACGGAGAGGCACTCAGAGAGACACACACACACACACACACACACACACACACACACACACACACACACACACACACACACACACACACACACACACACACACACACACACACACACACACACACACACACACACACACACACACACACACACACACACACATAACCGGAATCGTTGGACCGACCTCGGCACTCGAATTGCCAACCTGCTGAAGAAAGAAGAAGGAAGTGCTTCGGGTATGTAGGGCACCGCCAGTGCGGACGTCATCCACCACCGGAACTGTCGGACCACCTCTGCAACCCGAAGACGAAGACGGCGCAATGCGCGAAAGCGTCCCCTGCGATAGCCGCCGGTAGTCGGGGCACCATCAGTGCGGAAGTTTCCTTCACCGGAACTGGTGGACCACCCTCGACGCCGGGGGAAGTCAGGAGGATTCGAGTCAGGAAGTTCGGTGCATGACCGTCGAGGGATCGAGACTACGTTGCAGTGGAGCAGTGGATTAGCCAGCCAGTCGGCGAACTAGCCTAAGCTAGGGGCCGGAATTTTAGAAGAAGTGCATGAGCACAGCACCCCCCGAAGTAGTCGCAGCATCCCGTGGTCCCGGGGGGATCGAAGCAAGGAAGATAAGGGACCCGGTTTATCCGGGAGGCACATTTTTAGCAGGTCGGGAGGAGCCCATCCCTGTTCGCCTTCGAGCATAGTGTGGATGCTCGAGGTGTCTGTCGCGCAGATTTTTGATGGCCTTTAACCCTTGTAAAAAAACACACGCGTCAAGGGGCAGCAGGGACTTTGTCCAAGGGCTTGACGACCCCTCCCCATGGCCACTGCGAGTTAGGAGGCCTGTCTAGGACGTGGTGGGGTTTGACAGTGGGCTCTGTTGAACCTCTATAAAAAGCTGCATGTGTTTGCAAGCAGGCCCTATCACAGCGACCGTGCGCCGCTCAAAGCACACAAGCCCAACAGGTGTGCCAACCGGCACATCAGGATTCATGCCAGTAAGATCCTGATTATGGTATACTGGTCACGGCAAACGACATTGGACGATTCTCGGTTTTTGGATAGGATTAGATGATTTACGCCGATCCAGCTCTGAACACGGTGTTATAAGGCACCGGAGTCAACCCTTGCATGGACCTCACTGTTTACAAAGGCACCCATGGGATCACAAGAGGCGACTATCTACAACAGGTAGAGTAACGGCCCGGAGGGGACCCTTTTAACATGGAAAATTCTACAATCAACGAAGGAGCAGGCGGTGCGAATGCTTTCGCAAAGAGTGGGAGGCTGCAGCGATCTCCAGTGATGGCGCAGGCAGCAGTAGCAAGTACCAGCAGTATGGCCAAGGCTGCTGAGAACCAGGCAGGCCAACAGGAGCTAGGATCCGGGAATAGGGTGTCCACCCCAAAATCGGAAAGTAGTGCTATTCAGAAGGATCTACAATTTGGGAGGTCCAACCTGATGGAGGTGCGGAAGCGAGTCAACGAGCTCTATGACTTCGTGAAGGACAAGCACAATGTTCACACGAAGATCAAGCTTCTAGTGACGAGCATCAAGTCCGCCGTTAAATCTGCTGAGCACGAACAATACGCACTCAAAAGAAGAGCGGAAGCAGCTGAAAAAGCACTGAAAGATGCAGCGGAGCATACAACAGTCGAAACACTGCAAACACCAATGAGCTCCCGAAATACTCGCACGGAGAAGCGAAGCAGGGACTCTCCAGGAGAGCAGGAAATCCCGAAGAAGCAGCGGAACGTGCAAGATTGTGCTAGCGTACTGAAGGAAGGCGTCAAGAACGGTGATTGGCAAACCGTGGAATGTCAGCGGGAGAAGAGAAAGAAGCAGAAGGAGTGCGTGGAAAAGAAGAAGGAGCAGAAGAAGAAAGAAAAACATAGCTCTTCTCGTGAGCGGGTCAAGGGGGACGCCTTGATAGTCGAAGTGAGCGACAAGACGACATACGCAGCGATATTACGGAAGGTGAGAGAAGACCCGGTGCTCAAGGACTTGGGTGAAAAAGTGGTGAGGACTAGGCGTACTCAGAAGGGGGAATTGCTGTTCGAGCTGAAGAAGGATCCCACGGTCAAGAGCTCGGCCTTCCGGGAGCTCATTGCCAATTCCTTAGGTAGTGAAGGAAACGTAAGGGCTTTAACGCAGGAGGCCGTGGTCGAATGCAGAGACCTGGACGAGATCACTACGATAGACGAACTGAGGGATGCACTGATCTCACAATGCACGCTGGGCGAAGTTCAGATGACCATTCGGTTGAGGAAAGCGTACGGTGGTACACAAATAGCAGCGATACGACTACCGGTAGATGCCGCCAACAAAATGGTGGAGGTGGCCAAGGTGAAGGTCGGATGGTCTATGTGTCCGTTGAGACTCACCCCTAGAATCACCAAACAGATGGAGCGATGCTTCAAATGTATGGCATTTGGACACCAGGCGCGAAACTGCAGTGGCCCAGACAGATCCGGTCTTTGTAGGAAATGTGGTGGAGAAGGACACGTTGCTACACACTTAAAATAAATCGCAGATTTCTGTGAAATTTCACCGAAATCTCAACAGCAGAACTGTACGGTAAATAATTTTACAGATTTTCGGTGTTTTTGACAGTTAAACAAAGAAAAAATCGCAGAAAATTTGGTGAAATAATTACCGAACAGTTCTGCTGTTGAGATTTCGGTGAATTGAAGCAAAACCCGGGCAGAAGCTATGAACAGAATAACAAAACATGATATGGACTTGATTCATATAAGAGATAAAAGAACAGGCAACAATATCAAAAATTTGCACCGAAATATCATTTGAATATCAAGATATGCTGTGGATAAGAACAAACTAATGGCACATGATATTGATCACTTCTTACAAATAGCATAACTTGATCTTCTTATGATATTTTAGTGCAAAATATTGATATTATCGTCTTATCTTTATCTCTTATATCAGTCATGTCCATATTTCATTTTGCTATCAACAATTGATATTATTAACTTATTTCCGTCTACTCGGGAATTCACCGAAATCTGTGAAATGATTTAAGTGTCTAGGGACTGCACGAAGCAACCAAGATGCCTACTCTGCAAACCGGAGGATGGAAACGACCACATGACGGGTGGCTTCAATGCCCTGCCTACAAGAAGGCGATGGCGGGCCGAGATTAATGGAAATCCAGTTGAATCTCAACCATTGCGACACCGCACAGCAGCTGTTGTGGCAGTCGACAACAGAAGCAATATGCGACGTGGCAATTATTGCTGAGCCGTACCGGATTCCTTCTGACAACGGCAACTGGGTGGCGGATGCTACGGGGATTGCGGCTATCCAAGTGATGGGCAGATTTCCTATCCAAGAGGTGGTAGACAGTTCAAACGAGGGTTTCGTAATCGCCAAAATTAACGGGATCTTTGTGTGTAGCTGTTACGCACCCCCAAGGTGGACTTTGGAGCAGTATAACCGGATGCTGGACTCACTCACGGAGAAGCTGATCGGCCGAAAACCAGTGATCATCGGAGGCGATTTCAATGCTTGGGCAGTGGATTGGGGAAGCAGACTGACTAACGCCAGAGGTTACAGTTTGCTGGAGGCGCTGGCTAAGCTGGAAGTAAGATTGTGCAACGAAGGTACCGTTAGTACATTCCGCAGAGATGGCAGGGAGTCCATCATCGATGTCACGTTCTGCAGTCCGTCGATGGCGAGGAACATGAACTGGAGAGTTTGTGAAGAATATACCCATAGCGATCACCAGGCGATCCGATATAGTGTTGGAACGCGAACGCCGACGGTACGACGGGAGATAAGGTCTAGTTGGCGAAGATGGAAGACGAAGGACTTCGATAAGGATCTTTTTATCTAAGCACTTCGAGTAGACAGCGACGCTACAAACCTTGACGCAGACCAGCTGACGGAAACGCTAGCGAGGGCTTGCGATGCGACGATGCCGAGGAAAATGGAGCCAACGAATAGCCGACGGCCAAATTACTGGTGAAACGAAAATCTTGCCAACCTTCGCGCTGCCTATCTCAGAGCTAGGAGACACGTTCAGAGGGCACGGTCTGAAATGGTCAGAGAGGAGCGAAAGATAGTTTTCCGTGAAGCTAGAGCGGCTTTCAAACGGGCGATCCAAATCAGCAAGTCTAACTGCTTCAAGGAAGCTGACGCTGATCCTTGGGGTAACGCTTATCGAGTTGTGACAAAGAAGATCAGGGGTCCAGCGACGCCAGCCGAAATGTGTCCGGACAAGCTGAAGATCATCGTGGACGGTCTTTTCCCGCAGCATGGTTCTACGACGTGGCCGCGTACGCCGTACGAAGATGAAGACCGAGTAACCGCTGCAGGTATGCAAGTCACCAATGACGAGCTATTATCAGTGGCGAAAGGTTTGAAGATGAAAAAAGCTCCGGGTCCGGATGGAATTCCAAATGTGGCTCTAAAATCCGCGATTTTGGCGTTCCCGGATCTGTTCAGGATGGCGCTGCAGAAGTGTTTAGTAGACGGTAATTTTCCGGACACATGGAAGATCCAGAAACTGGTGCTGCTGCCGAAACCAGGAAAACCGCCGGGGAATCCAGCATCGTATAGGCCCATATGTCTGCTGGATACACTGGGAAGCTTCCGGAAAGGGTTATCCTTAATAGGCTTACACAGTTAACGGAGGGTGAGACTGGCTTATCGGAAAAACAGTTCGGATTCCGCAAAGGCAGATCGACTGTGGATGCAATCCGGACAGTCATTGAAGATGCAGAGAGGGCGTCCAAGAAGAAGAGGAGCGGCAATCGGTTCTGCGCGGTAGTGACGATTGACGTCAAAAACGCGTTCAATAGTGCCAGCTGGGAGGCCATCGCCGCAGCGCTGTATGGAATGCGAATCCCCGACTACCTGTGTAAAATCCTTAGGAGCTACTTCCTGAACCGGATTCTGGTTTACGACACGAACTCGGGGCAGAAGTCGATCAGGGTTACGGCGGGCGTTCCACAAGGGTCCATACTAGGCCCGACGTTATGGAATGTGATGTACAACGGGGTGCTGATGCTGAAGTTGCCCAAAGGTGTAAAGATTTACGGATTCGCGGATGATGTCGTCCTAACGATAACCGGTGAGTCACTGGAGGAGGTGGAAATGCTGGTGGCAGAAGCGACCGACGCTGTAGAAACCTGGATAAATGGAGTCAAGCTGCAGCTGGCTCATCACAAAACGGAAGTGATGCTGGTCAGCAACTGCAAAGTAATCCAGCGGATGCAGATTACCATCGGAGGGCACGACATCCCGTCGGTGCGGACTCTGAAACATCTAGGTGTGATGATTGATGACCGGTTGAACTTCAACACCCACGTGGACTATTCCTGTGAAAAGGCGGCTCGAATGATCAGTGCGTTAGCAAGGATCATGCCGAACGTCGGCGGTCCGAAAGGCAGCAGTAGGCGTCTTCTTGCGTCAGTATCATCCTCGATACTAAGGTACGGAGTTCCAGCTTGGGGAGCTGCGCTCAAGACGAAACGTAACCGGAGGAAGCTGAATAGCGTGTTTCGCCTTATGGCCAGTCGCGAGTGCGTACCGAACTATTTCGTCGGAGGCAGTTTGCGTTATCGCAGGGATGATTCCAGTTTGCATAACCCTAGCAGAGGACTTCGAGTGCTACCAACGGAGGGATACCAGGAATGTGAGGAAGGCGGTGAGACTGGACTCTATGGTGAAGTGGCAGCAGGAGTGGGACAATGCGGATAATGGAAGGTGGACCCATTGGCTCATCCCCAATGTGTCGACGTGGGTGAACAGGGAGCATAGAGAGGTGGACTTTCACATCACACAGTTCCTGTCCGGACACTGTTGTTTCCGCCAATATTTGCACCGGTGTGGCCATGCGTCATCGCTAGGGGGGGTGGAAATTCGCGATTTCGCGGAAGCCGCGAAATCCGCGAAATTTGATGTTAGCCGCGAAATTTAAACATTTTCGCGAAAAACCGCGAAATCAACCTTTCCCGTCAATAATTTTATTCCAATCTATTACCTCAGTCGATTTCTTTACCTAATTTCAATACCAACTCGACAAACAACGCATTTTTTGAAGTCCCGATTTTTTTAAGTGCAAAGTCCGAAATTGGTCGAATGTTGAGCTAAAATTAAATTGAAAAACAATTTTGTTTTTATTTCAAATTTTAAAAATTATTAGAGACGTAAAAAATATGGATTTTTTAGGAAAGTTTATCCTAAATAAGAGAATTAATCGATTGCACCAATAAAATTGTTTGACGGAAAAAAATCAATTTGGCCGAATCGTCGAAATAAAATGAAGCAATACTACACCCAGGTTTTTTTTTACACGGTTTGGTTTTAGTCGTTTAAGACCTTCAGCGTCAATGAAACAATGAGTTAACCCCATGAAAAAATTCACAAGAAAATTCAGGGGGAATTTAAAAAGCTTTGAAAATTCAGGTTAACCGAGAAATTAATGAATTCCAACCTTGTAAAAAAACCTGGGTGAACTCAATACCTACCACGCGATCCTGCCAACCGGGTTTAAAGTTTTTACGATCGGTCCGACTACTGGTTTCGCAGCTAGCGAAGTTTTTGTCTGTTGATGACCTGTTCGATGAAATTTCTCAATGTGCAATCAACAAGTCTATGATACAGGATGAACTATCGGCCTACGAACATGCCATTACGGTCGATCCACTCACGTTTTGGTTTGCAAACCGAGACCACTTTCCTCAGCTCTTATAGCGGTGAAATATCTGTCTATTCCTGTAAACTCGGTAGATGCTGAACGTAGTGTCAGCCAGTACAATTTAATCAACTTCCCAGCGCCAAAAGTTGACGGAAAAAAATTTGGCCAACCAAGTGCTTTTGACCAGTAATGCAAAGAAATAATAAAAAAAATAATTTGAAATTAAAAACCGTAACAATTTAAATAAATATGGAATCTACATTGTCTTTTTTTTTATTTTTTGGACCGAAATATAATTTACCGCGAAATTGCCGCGAATTTTCAAATTTTCTGAATTGGCTGTCCGCGAAATTTTGAAAATTTTGCCGCGAATTTCCACCACCTCTAGTCATCGCCATTCTGTCCGGCGTGTATCAACGTAGAGGAGACTCCAGAGCACGTGATATTCGACTGCCCGAGGTTTGCGGAGGCACGTAGGAGAATGCCTGCCTGAATGTAGGAGAATGGGCGGACAACATCGCAGAGCGAAGTCGATGGAGAAGGGACCAGCAAGTAAGCGTCGGTTTAGAGAAAATCCAGCACAGTGAGCAGTGTTAAGGGGTTACGGCAGGCTAAAAATTCTCAGCCGCACCAGACCAGGGAAATAGACGGGGATGACGCCTCCTGGACCCTGGTCAAGAACAAGAGGAAACCGAAGAAGGCCCAGGCGAATGAGGGTAGCAAGAAGTCTAGGGTAGGCGCCAATCGCTCCAGGGGCGATGCCCTAGTCATCACGGCGGACGAGGCTAAGTACTCGGATGTTTTGAAGGCGATGAGGAGTGACGTCAAGCTCGGTGAACTCGGCGCCGACGTACGTCGAATAAGACGTACCCGGATGGGCGAGATGATACTCGAGCTGAAGCGGGGCGTCTCGCAAAAGGGCGCCGCCTACAAGAAGTTGGCGGAGGAGGTCCTAGGCGAGACGGTCAAGGTGAGGGCACTCACGACGGAGGTGAATCTAAGGGTTAAAGACCTGGACGAGATCACTGAAGTCGAAGAGCTCGTCACGGCACTGCGGCGGCAATGTGAAGTGGAGACGCCCACCGCAGCCGTTCGGCTTTGGAAAGGTCCGGCAGGGACGCAGGTAGCATTGGTTCGGCTATCTGCAGCGGACGCCTCCAAGGTAGTCAAGTTAGGGAGCGTCAAAGTGGGATGGTCGGTATGCCCTGTGCGCATATACGAGCAACCCAAAGTTTGCTTCAAGTGCCTGGAACCGGGGCACAAGCAATGGGACTGCAAAGGCCCTGGCAGAAGCAATCTTTGCCGACGCTGCGGATTGGAGGGACATAAGGCACAATGCTGCACGAACCCTCCCAATTGTTTGATTTGTTCCAGCAAAGCCGGGGGTTCGATGTGCCCGGCGTTTAAGCGTGCTGCAAAATCAAAGTGCAGGTAACGCAGCTGGCTTGCTCGGCCTCGCCCGAGTGTTTGGTGTGCGCAGGTTTAGAGGAAACGGCGGAACACGTGTTGTTAGTGTGCTCACGTTTTCGCGCAATGCGTGACCACATGCTTGCCACATGTGGTCTGGACACTACCCTGGACAACCTAGTTCGGAGGATGTGTAAAGATGAAGTTGGCTGGAACGCCGTTTTATCGGCTATCGCCCAAATCGTCTCGGAGCTACACAGAAGGTGGCGCGTGGACTCAAGGATGGCTAGTTCAGGCGCGAATAAGAGGTGGTCCAAGGGATCGGAGTCGGCTTCATGGGTCATACCGGTGGTCATGCTCTGTGGTCGAACTCGATCCTTTTATCGAACACGTGGCCGCGCGAAGAACAACATGGTATCGTCGCTTTCGCGGCGTCGGTCAATCGGGCGGGTTCCGAGCCCGAGGACGGAAAATGGTCCTCGTCAAGGCTGGGGCAGGCGTAGGCCTCGCGTCGGCAAGTCCCTCTGTGTGCTGGCGAATAGGCCCTATCGCAGAAAGATCAATTTGGGGTGCACGCGGCATCATCATTCTTGATACCAGTCGTGCAGAGGGAAGCAGGCGCGAAGTCGACCCTTCCCACCTTCCGAGGACATAGGGCGTGGTAAGGCCACCTGGAAAGCCGGCAACGCGCTGGCACGATACCATGGTGTTCTTCTAAAAAAGCGAGTTACGATGTTCGGTGCTGCAAGGACACGCAGCTAACCTCGAGGGTGCGTTGTGCACTTGCCCCCCTTTGAAGCATTACTTTCTGGTTGTACCGAAGGGACTATGGGCTTGGCGGCAATGGAAACGGTTTAGCGGGTCGGGGATGTAGTCCTGCCTCCCTCGGTGATCCCTAACCTCGCACTTCCTGGTCAACCCAGGATGTCTGTTGAGCAGATTCCCCTCCATTGTTTAGGAAGAAAAAAAAACACACCCACACACACACACACGACCCCTCCTCATGGCCACTGCGAGTTAGGGGGCCTGTTTAGGATGTGGTGGGGTTTGACAGTGGGCTCTGTTGATCCTCTATAAAAAGCTGCAAGTGTCTGCAAGCAGGCCCTATCAAAGCGACCGTGCGCCGCTCAAAGCACACAAGCCCAAGAGGAGTGCCAACCGGCACATCAGGATTCACACCAGTAAGATCCTGATTATGGTATACTGGTCACGGCAAACGACATTGGTCGATTCTCGGTTATGGATAGGACTAGGCGTATATGGGCTGACAGTCGAACTATTCTGTTTCCTGAGTAAAAAAGAGTGACATCTCTTTGAAATGGCAAGCAGGCTAATGGTTCGTCTGCCTCCGTCCCGATAAACAACCTGGCAGGCCTCCGGTAACGCTCAAAACCTGTCACCTATACCGGTGGGTAGTAGGTTCAGATGCACCATTCCTGATTTACGCCGATCCGGCTCTGAACACGGTGCTATAAGGCACCGGAGTCAACCCTTGCATGGACCTCACTGTTTACAAAGGCACCCATGGGGTCACAAAAGGCGACTATCTACAACAGGTAGAGATAACGGCCCGGAGGGAGGACCCTTTTAACATGGAAACGAATACAAAAAACAACGAAGGGGCAGGCGGAGCGAATGTTTTCGCAAAAAGTGGGAAGCTGCAGCGATCTCCAGTGATGTCGCAGGCAGCAGTAGCGAGTACCAGTAGTACGGCTAAGACTGCTGAGAACCAGGCAGGCCAACAGGAGCTAGGACCCGGGAATAGGGTGTCCACCCAAAAATCGGAAAGTGGTGCTATTCAGGAGGAGCTACAACTTGAGAGGACCAACCTGATGGAGGTGCGGAAGCGAGTCAACGAGCTTTATGACTTCGTGAAGGACAAGCACAATGTTCACACGAAGATCAAGCTTCTAGTGACGAGCATCAAGTCCGCCGTAAAAGCAGCCGAACACGAACAGATCGCGCTAAAAAAGAGAGCCGAAGCAGCTGAAAAGGTGCTGAAAGAAGCGGCGGATCATACAGCAGTTGAGACACAGCAGGCACCTAAAAGTCCCCGAATAACTCGCACGGAAAAGCGAGGAAGGGATTCGCCTGGAGAGCAGGAAGTGACGAAAAAACAACGGAATGTGCAGGACTTTGCCAGCGTGCTGAAGTAACGCGTCAAAGGTGGTGAGTGGCAGACCGTGGAAAGTCAGCGGGAGAAGAGGAAGAAGCAGAAGGAGAATATAGAAAAGTCTATCATGTCTATCGAACAAGTGGCCGCGCGAAGAACAACATGGTATCGTCGCTTTCGCGGCGTCGGTCAACCGGGCGGGTTCCGAGCCCGAGGACGGAAAATGGTCCTCGTCAAGGCTGGGGCAGGCGTAGGCCTCGCGTCGGCAAGTCCCTCTGTGTGCTGGCGAATAGGCCCTATCGCAGAAAGATCAATTTGGGGTGCACGCGGCATCATCATTCTTGATACCAGTCGTGCAGAGGGAAGCAGGCGCGAAGTCGACCCTTCCCACCTTCCGAGGACATAGGGCGTGGTAAGGCCACCTGGAAAGCCGGCAACGCGCTGGCACGATACCATGGTGTTCTTCTAAAAAAGCGAGTTACGATGTTCGGTGCTGCAAGGACACGCAGCTAACCTCGAGGGTGCGTTGTGCACTTGCCCCCCTTTGAAGCATTACTTTCTGGTTGTACCGAAGGGACTATGGGCTTGGCGGCAATGGAAACGGTTTAGCGGGTCGGGGATGTAGTCCTGCCTCCCTCGGTGATCCCTAACCCCGCACTTCCTGGTCAACCCAGGATGTCTGTTAAGCAGATTCCCCCTCCATTGTTTAGGAAGAAAAAAAAAACACACCCACACACACACACACGACCCCTCCCCATGGCCACTGCGAGTTAGGGGGCCTGTTTAGGATGTGGTGGGGTTTGACAGTGGGCTCTGTTGATCCTCTATAAAAAGCTGCAAGTGTCTGCAAGCAGGCCCTATCAAAGCGACCGTGCGCCGCTCAAAGCACACAAGCCCAAGAGGAGTGCCAACCGGCACATCAGGATTCACACCAGTAAGATCCTGATTATGGTATACTGGTCACGGCAAACGACATTGGTTGATTCTCGGTTATGGATAGGACTAGGCGTATATGGGCTGACAGTCGAACTATTCTGTTTCCTGAGTAAAAAAGAGTGACATCTCTTTGAAATGGCAAGCAGGCTAATGGTTCGTCTGCCTCCGTCCCGATAAACAACCTGGCAGGCCTCCGGTAACGCTCAAAACCTGTCACCTATACCGGTGGGTAGTAGGTTCAGATGCACCATTCCTGATTTACGCCGATCCGGCTCTGAACACGGTGCTATAAGGCACCGGAGTCAACCCTTGCATGGACCTCACTGTTTACAAAGGCACCCATGGGGTCACAAAAGGCGACTATCTACAACAGGTAGAGATAACGGCCCGGAGGGAGGACCCTTTTAACATGGAAACGAATACAAAAAACAACGAAGGGGCAGGCGGAGCGAATGTTTTCGCAAAAAGTGGGAAGCTCCAGCGATCTCCAGTGATGTCGCAGGCAGCAGTAGCGAGTACCAGTAGTACGGCAAAGACTGCTGAGAACCAGGTAGGCCAACAGGAGCTAGGACCCGGGAATAGGGTGTCCACCCAAAAATCGGAAAGTGGTGCTATTCAGGAGGAGCTACAACTTGAGAGGACCAACCTGATGGAGGTGCGGAAGCGAGTCAACGAGCTTTATGACTTCGTGAAGGACAAGCACAATGTTCACACGAAGATCAAGCTTCTAGTGACGAGCATCAAGTCCGCCGTAAAAGCAGCCGAACACGAACAGATCGCGCTAAAAAAGAGAGCCGAAGCAGCTGAAAAGGTGCTGAAAGAAGCGGCGGATCATACAGCAGTTGAGACACAGCAGGCACCTAAAAGTCCCCGAATAACTCGCACGGAAAAGCGAGGAAGGGATTCGCCTGGAGAGCAGGAAGTGACGAAAAAACAACGGAATGTGCAGGACTTTGCCAGCGTGCTGAAGGAACGCGTCAAAGGTGGTGAGTGGCAGACCGTGGAAAGTCAGCGGGAGAAGAGGAAGAAGCAGAAGGAGAATATAGAAAAGAGGAAGGAACAGAAGATAAAAGAAAATCGTCGTTCTCCTCGGGAGAGAGTTAAAGGTGATGCCCGGATCGTAGAAGCGAGCGATAAAACGTCGTACGCAGCGATCCTGAAGAAGGTGAGAGAGGACCCGGAGCTAAAAGACTTGGGTGAGAAAGTGGTGAGAACTAGGCGTACCCAGAAGGGGGAGTTGCTGTTCGAGCTGAAGAAGGATCCCACGATCAAGAGCTCGGCCTTCCGGGAGCTCATTGCCAACTCATTGGGCAGTGACGGTAACGTAAGAGCTCTAACGCAGGAAGCAGTGGTCGAGTGCAGAGACATGGACGAGATCACGACGGAAGACGAACTGAGGGATGCACTGGTCTCACAATGCAAGCTAGGGGAAGTGCAAATGACGATTCGACTGAGGAGAGTGTACGGTGGCACACAAGTAGCAGCGATACGACTACCAGCAGAGGCTGCCAACAAAATGGTGGAGGCGGGCAAGGTGAAAGTAGGATGGTCGATGTGCCCGTTGAGATTCGCTCCACGAATCACCAAGCAGATGGAGCGATGCTTCAAATGTATGGCATTTGGACACCAGGCGCGAAACTGCAGTGGCCCAGACAGATCCGGTCTTTGTAGGAAATGTGGTGGAGAAGGACACGTTGCTAGGGACAGCACGAGGCAACCAAGATGCCTGCTCTGCAAACCGGAGGATGGAAACGACCACATGACGGGTGGCTTCCAATGCCCTGCCTACAAGAAGGCGATAGCGGGCCGAGATTAATGGAGATCATCCAGTTGAATCTCAACCATTGCGACACCGCACAGCAGCTGTTGTGGCAGTCGACAACAGAAGCAATGTGCGGCGTGGCACATACCGGATTCCTTCTGACAACGGCAATTGGGTGGTGGATGCTACGGGGATTGCGGCTATCCAAGTGATGGGCAGATTTCCTATCCAAGAGGTGGTAGACAGTTCAAGCGAGGGTTTCGTAATCGCCAAAATTAACGGGATCTTTGTGTGTAGCTGTTACGCACCCCCAAGGTGGACTTTGGAGCAGTATAACCGGATGCTGGACTCACTCACGGAGAAGCTGATCGGCCGAAAACCAGTGATCATCGGAGGCGATTTCAATGCTTGGGCAGTGGATTGGGGAAGCAGACTGACTAACGCCAGAGGTTACAGTTTGCTGGAGGCGCTGGCTAAGCTGGAAGTAAGATTGGGCAACGAAGGTACCGTTAGTACATTCCGCAGAGATGGCAGGGAGTCCATCATCGATGTCACGTTCTGCAGTCCGTCGATGGCGAGGAACATGAACTGGAGAGTTTGTGAAGAACATACCCATAGCGATCACCAGGCGATCCGATATAGTGTTGGAACGCAAACGCCGACGGTACGACGGGAGATAAGGTCTAGTTGGCAAAGATGGAAGACGAAGGACTTCGATAAGGATCTTTTTATCGAAGCACTTATCGAGCGGATAGCGACGCTACAAACCTTGACGCAGACCAGCTGACGGAAACGCTAGCGAGGGCTTGCGATGCGACGATGCCGGGGAAATTGAGCCAACGAATAGCCGGCGGCCAAGTTACTGGGGGAATGAAATTTCTTGCCAACCTTCGCGCTGCCTGTCTCAGATCCAGGAAACACTTTCAGAGGGAAAGGTCTGAACTGGTCAGAGAGGAGTGGAATATAGTTTTCCATGAAGCTGAGCGGCTTTCAAACGAGCGATCCAAATCAGCAAGTCTAACTGATTCAAGGAATTGTGCCGGGAAGCTGACGCTGATCCTCGGGGTAACGCTTATCGAGTTATGACAAAGAAGATCAGGGATCCAGCGACGCCAGCCGAAATGTGTCCGGACAAGCTGAAGATCATCGTGGACGGTCTTTTCCCGCAGCATGGTTCTACGACGTGGCCGCGTACGCCGTACGAAGATGAAGACCTAGTAACCGCTGCAGGTATGCAAGTCACCAATGACGAGCTATTATCAGTGGCGAAAGGTTTAAAGATGAAAAAAGCTCCGGGTCCGGATGGAATTCCAAATGTGGCTCTAAAATCCGCGATTTTGGCGTTCCCGGATCTGTTCAGGATGGTGCTGCAGAAGTGTTTAGTAGACGGTAATTTTCCGGACACATGGAAGATCCAGAAACTGGTGCTGCTGCCGAAACCAGGAAAACCGCCGGGGAATCCAGCATCGTATAGGCCCATATGTCTGCTGGATACACTGGGGATACACTGGAAAGGGTTATCCTTAATAGGCTTACACAGTTCACGGAGGGTAAGACTGGCTTATCGGAAAAAACAGTTCGGATTCCGCAAAGGCAGATCGACTGTGGATGCAATCAGGGCAGTCATTGAAGATGCAGAAAGGGCGTCCAAGAAGAAGAGGAGCGGCAATCGGTTCTGCGCGGTAGTGACGATTGACGTCAAAAACGCGTTCAATAGTGCCAGCTGGGAGGCCATCGCCGCAGCGCTGCATGGAATGCGAATCCCCGACTTCCTGTGTAAGATCCTTAGGAGCTACTTCCTGAACCGGATTCTGGTTTACGACACGAACTCGGGGCAGAAGTCGATCAGGGTTACGGCGGGCGTTCCACAGGGTCCATACTAGGCCCGACGTTATGGATTGTGATGTACGACGGGTGCTGATGCTGAAGTTGCCCAAAGGTGTAAAGATTTACGGATTCGCGGATGATGTAGTGATGTAGTGATGTATATGATTCATTCGGTGATGTAGTGGTGACCGGAGTGGTTTGTTTCTGCCGTGCAGTGATTAAAAAAACAATTAATTACGTGTGAAATTGCGGCAGTACCGCGAAAAATTGCTTTTATTCGCGTGCCCTAAAGTGCTAAGTGACGAAATAACCAAAAGACAAATTAGGGCATAAGCGAGATGGTTGAGTGCAGTGAGTGTGGCATGGGGATCCTGCCCAGTGATTTGCCAATGAGTTGTTCTGGTTGTGGTTGCGCTAAAGTGTACCACTACAAGTGCACATCCGTGACCAAACCATTGGCAAAGCTGGTCAAGGAGAATGATAATGTTGTGTTTATGGCCCGTTTACATATGAGCTAGTTCTAGCGGACAATGCACTATCCGACAATACTAGTACGAAATTAGTATAATGTAAACGCTTATTAGCGAGGACAAATCCTGTTTACATAGAGCTAATATTGCGCTAGTATTGTCGGATAGTGCATTGTCCGCTAGAACTAGCTCATATGTAAATGGGCCATTAAGTGTGATAATTGTTTATCAAGCCAGTGTTGTGGCGAGCAGAATGTATTGCTTTCAAACGTCCAAAAAATCGAAGAGGAGATGAAGAAGATTTCTTCTATGTCTGATTCGATCGAGGGCATTCGAGATAACATTGCTGCTCAGATAAACATCGCGCTAAAAGACGGGATGGAACAATTGGGGAAAAGGTGCAAAATGCCCTAAATGATGCAGTTAATGGTTTTCGGACTTAATTGGAAATGAATTGAAAAATATGAAAGGATCATTTTAGAATTTGATGCGACCAATAAAGTAGCAATGAATGTGTCACAAGGTACATCAAGATCGTCTTCGGAATCGAATTTGAATCCCAGAGGTAAAAAATGTAAAGTTCAAGAAGACGTTGACCCAGGTAACCATTAGCACTTTATTTCGCCTTTTCGGCTATATAGGGCTATTATAGAGCCAGTATGAAGTTTGTTAGCTCTGTGGTAGCCTTATAGTCGCAGGTATGGCTTATTTTAATGCTTATGGTTACCTGGGGATGATGTTTTCAATGAGAATATTAGCTTCGCGGATGTCGTTGAAAAAAGCACTGGGACTAAAAGTAGTAGTTATAAAGAAAGCAAGAAAAGTGTTGCCATTAATGATGTAAAAGTGGCTCGTAAGGCTCGTCCGGTTATTGTGATAAAACCGAAAGAGTCCAATCAAAGTAGCGATGATACTCGCAAGTTTTTGAACAAAAAGTTAGATCCAAAAACACACAAGATCAGTAACTTTAGAAACGGGAAAGACGGCTCTATTATTGCTGAGTGTGCAACAGGGTATAATGTTAACGCTGTCAAAGAAGGCATTCAAAGCGAATTGGGTGAGAGTTATAACGCTGTTGTCCCATCATCGGTGCCAAGATTGAAAGTGATGGGCATGTCTGATAAATTTTCCTCCGATGACTTCATTCAGATCTTAAAAGATCAGAATGAAGACATCGCTATAAATGATGTTGAAGTCGTTAGGATGTATGAAAATCCACGTTTTAAGTACAACAAGTACAACGTGGTAATTGAAGTCGATAAAGAGACTCATAGTTGTTTGTTAACCGCGAAAAAGGTAAACATAAGGTTTGATCGGTGCCTTGTAGTTCCAGAGATTAGCGTTTTGAGGTGTTTCCAGTGTGGAGAATTTGGGCACATGAGTACGGAGTGTAAGAATGACATTGCGTGCTCAAAGTGCAGTGAACGTCACAAGACCTCGGATTGCACGTCAACTGTATTGAAATGTGTCAATTGTTTAAAAATGAATAAGGAACGTAAAATTAATCTGGACGTTAACCACGGGGCATTTAGCACCGAATGTAAAGTTTACAAAAGATTATTTGATCGGAAAAGAGCAGCTTACGTTTCAATGAATAGCAACCAAGTTCCAGTAGTAATGTGAATCAGTTAAATATTTTGTATTTCAATATTGCTGGGTTATCCACAAACTACGTTGCCTTACGTAAGATTGTGGAAGATACACGTCCGGTTTTAGTCTTTCTATCTGAAACACATATTATCGACATTGGTGCTTTTGATCAATATAGTATTCCGGGTTACAGTGTGACTGCTTGTTTATCACATTCGAGACACACTGGCGGTGTTGCTGTTTATGTCAAAGAATCGGTTCAGTTCAAGCTTCAATTAAACGAAGTTTGTGATGGAAACTGGTTCTTAGGCATTACAGTTGTACGTGGCATGAAGATGGGTAACTATGGTGTTTTGTATCACTTTCCCAGTTCTAATGACCAGCGATTTGTTGAAATTTTTGAAAACTGGTTGGAGAAATTTCTAGATCATAGCAAATTAAATGTACTCGCTGGCGATTTCAATATCAATTGGTGTGACGTTCATAATTCGAAGCATTTGAAACATTTGGCAGATTTTTTCAACTTAAAACAGAAAGTTTTTGATTATACGCGTATTTCCCGGCACAGTAGAACTTTAATTGATCATGTTTATTCTAATTTCGATTCAGTTAATACTGTTATTAATTGCGATTTAAAAATAACCGATCATGAAACAATAGTAATCAATGTTGATGATAATAAAGGTAATAATAGTAATGTAAATAAATTGAAGTGCTGGAGGAAATATTCGAAACAAGCAGTTTCGAATCTTGTCGAAAGAAACGTGGATTTTCGAACAAGTGACGGATCTTTGGATCACAAATCAGCTGTTCTCACGAATGTCATAAAAACCTGTACCAATCAATTAGTTGAACAAAAGTTTGTATCTCAAAATAATTCGAACAGCTGGTACAATTTAGACCTCTTGCGCCTTAAACGTAAAAGGGATAAGTTGTACAGAAAATTTTGTAGACATAATAGTGATTATCGTTGAAATACGTACCAGGTTGCGCGTAATAAATATTCGCAACGTTTGGAACGTACGCGATGCGAATATATTCAGAGGAAAATTGATCAGCAGCAAAGAGTTATGGAAAATATTGAAATCACTTTTGAAACCTAGTACTAGTAAACCGCGGTCCATAACTTTTGATGGCACACTAGAACTTTCAGAACAATTTTTTTTTTTTTTTTTTTTTTATATCTTTATTATAGAGGTTTGCAGCCCTAGGCTGGCTCACCTCTTATCGTAAAAAAATTATACATACAATTCATTTCACAAAGATATTTGTTGTTTGGATTCTTTTCCAAAAGGCCCAGAGGGGTGCCTTGGCAAGTTTTTTCTTCTTGGTTTTAGCGGTCCAGAAGGGTACCGTAGCAAAATTTTATATTCTAGTTTAAAGGGAAAATTTGTTATTCTAGGGTTTTGAGCAGGAGCATTCTGGTTCCAGTGGGTGGTGCGTTTTCAGAGTGGGTGTCCTATTTCGATGCTTGGTCGATTTGGATTGGGGTTTGGATTGGCTGGGGGTTTGGATTGTGTTCCGTTGTGTAGAGAGTGGTCCGGGTACTTTGCTGAGGTCGTCGTGGATTTTTTATGTTTTCAAGTTTCGTGGCGTAGTTCATAGGGAGTCCTTTTGGGTTGCTATACCGTTAATCTGCAGTTGCAGGCGTTGCAGTGTCGGTGAAAATCTGTAGAGCCAAGGTTATGGGTGATATTGGTGTGGCCAGTCCGTAGGCGGGATAGTACTACCTGTTCCCGGCGATTCGGCAGGTCCTCGCCAGGGAGGGTAGAATTCTTCACCATTCGGCAGAGGTTCCTTTGGGTTCGCCATTCACCTGCCCATGCTGCAGCGATTTGCTGCCGGATCCATTTTTTTGCGTCATCGGCCGGTACTCCTCGGCAGAGGTACGGGCTATTGCGCCCGATGTTGGCCAGGGTATCGGCGCTTTCGTTCCCTTTGATGCCGGAGTGGCCGGGAACCCACATCAGGGTGATGTTACGGTTCAGGGCAAGATGGATGGCTTGGATGTAGGGGTGGTAACTGGAGTCAGAGGCGAGCGCGGCCAGCACGCTAGCCGAGTCGGTGGCTATTAGGGTGTGGTTTTCGGTTGGACAGGCAGCGGCGCGGAAAATCGCCGCGGCTTCGGCCGAGAAAACCGAGGTCATGTTTGGTAGGCGGTGCGATTCGGTGGAGCCATCGCTGGAGTCGATGCCGAGACCGACCCTTCCTGCAGCTTTGGACCCGTCGGTGTACCGGATGGTGGACGTTGGGTACTTTTCGTGGATCCGCTGCTGGAAAAGTCTTTGGGCGACCAGCTTGTTTGGTCCTCTGCTGAGCTGCTTCTTGAGGGTGAGGTCGATACGGGGCTTCAGCTGGTTCCAGCTCTTGGGGCCGAGGTGGTGGAGACCAACGATTTTGGGGATCCTTTGTTGGCACGTCTGGTTGAAATTTTCTTCCGCACGGTCGAGAAGGCTGCAAAATAAAGTGTTAGCTTTTGTCTTTTCGGCGTAACTTACCGCTTTGGTGCATAGCGCTGAGGCGGCCTTGAAGCGGAAGGGCAGTACTCCGGTTTCCGCGCAGGCAATGTCGGCAGGCGTCGACGGTAGCAGTCCGGAGATTAGCCGGATGGATCGGTTGTACACCGGGGCGAGGGAGAATACCAACTCCGGGAAATTCCAGGAGGTCAATTCAATGCCGTATGTCAGTCGGCTGGTGATCACCGCGTCGGCTACTCGGATTCGGGTGGAGCGGTCGCTCCTGGATCGTCGTCGGGATATCAGCTTTACCATGTTGGTTCTGTTCTTGCAGGCGCTGCGGGTGTTCTCAAAATGTTTTTTGAAGGTGAGTTTTTTGTCGACGGTGACGCCGAGCAGCTTTACCCAGTTACGCATTGGGATTGCGTTGCCGTCGAGGGTTATGGGGCGCCGAGGGGGGCGGTGGTTGCTGTCACAAATGTGGACCCTGACGCACTTACTAGCTGCCATTTGGAAGCCGACTGCACGGGCCCATTTTCCCACTCTGCTTACGGCTGCTTGGGCCTTCCTTCTCAACGCTTTCGGGTGTTTGCCGGTGACGACCAGCAGTATATCATCCGCATAAACAAGGATGTAGACTCCCTGGGGCAGGTTGGTGAAAACTTCCTCCATGGCTATCAGGAAGAGTGTTACGGCTATTACGGATCCTTGAGGGACTCCGGTTTCCTCCTTCATGGGTCCTGAGGCGTGCGATCCGAGTTGTACTCGGAAGGACCGATCGAGCAGAAAATTTTTTACGAAATGGAGGAGGTTGCCGGAAATCCCCCAAAGAGCCAATTTCTTCAGGATGCCCGGTGTCCAGGTGCGGTTGTAGGCCTTAGATATGTCCAGCGACACAAGTTCAGCATGGTGACCTGCTTCCTTTGCTTCCTGGAGGATCTGGCTTAGGGAGGCCAGGTAGGTTCCGGTTCCTCTTCCGGAGCGGAAGGCGTGCTGTCGACTGTCAAAACGGCCAGTGCTTTCCAGGTATTCGGTCAGCCTTCGGTTTACAAGCCTCTCCAGGATCTTGGCGCTTACATTCGTTAGAGCTATCGGACGGTAGCTGCTGGCTTCGGTAGATGGACCTTGGTTCTTAGGGATGGGAACCACGATGCTTGACCTCCATTCTGCGGGAAGCGTGCCACATTGCCACTCCTTGTTAAGGGCCTCAAGGAGGGCAACTTTTCCGCTTGGAGAGAGGTTCTTCAGCATTGGATAGCCTAGGTTATCGGGTCCGGCAGATTTTCCCTTCCCCTTCCTCAGCGCAAATTCCAGCTCCTCCAGCGAGAAAGGCCGGTTGAAATTCGCTCCGTCGTCTGGAGGAACCGGAAAGGCAAGGATTTCGGCTGAGGGGTCGGGATGAGACTTTCTGAACTCCTCGGGGTATTCCTGGTAAGAGGACTGCCGGTGGAAGTGTTCGGCCAGGGCGTCGGCAACTATAGCGGGGTCTCGCTGCATTGTGCCATCTATGGAGAGAGTAATACCTTTGGATCGACAGTTGATCCTTCGCCACAGTTGGATAAAACAGTTGATCCTTCGCCACAGCTCGGTTGAGGACTGGTCACTGGAGATGCCGTCAAGGAAATCCGTCCATGACTGGTCCTTTTCTTCCCGGATGGTCTGCCTGCATTTGTTTCTTGCAACTTGGTACTCGGTGCGGATATTTACCAAGTCGGGGCTATCCGGCGCTAGCCGTTTCTTTGCTCTCTTGAGTGCCCGGAGGGCCTTCCTCCTGTCTTTGACCGCTTGCTTCGCCACGTCATTCCACCAGTGCACGGATCTTCGTCCTGGGTTTGGGCTGGTTTTTGGGATTGTTTTGCTGGCGGCCCTGCGGATGGCCTCCGATAGTTCGATTGCTGTTGGGTTTGGTCCTGCCTCTAGCTCTCTCTCTATCTCTTGATGGAAGCCTCTCCAGTCGGCTTGGTCATAAAGCCAACGGGGACGACGCGAAATGTTGGTGGGCACGCTGTCAAGCGCCACGAGAATAGGCGCGTGGTCGCTGCCTCTGGGGTCACCGTCCGTGAACCAGAGCAGCCTACCGACGACCGAACTCGAGGCTAGTGAAACGTCGATGGCGGACTCCGTCAACCCTCGGCGGAAGGTTGGGGTGCCATCGTTCAAGACAACCAGTCCTGTTTCGGTTGCGGCGTTGAAGACGGCGTTGCCGCGAGTGTTGTTAGAGCGGCTACCCCAGGAGTGGTGGTAGCCGTTCACATCTCCGAGGATGAGCACTGGTGATGGTAGGGTCTCAAAAATACTCACCAAGTTACGCTCCAGGTTCTGGTGCCTGCCACTGGGGATGTATAGCGATACGATTGTGATTGGGAGGGGCCACTCTACTCTGACTGCGACCATCGGGAAATCCGCATCGACGAGGATCTCGGTGGCAGGGACCTCACTCAGGACGCCAACTGCAGCAGATTGGAAGACGTTTTCCCTGACTTCGGTGAACCATTTATAACGTCCGCTTAGTGTCCGATCCATGGCGGAGGGAGTTGCGCGGTGGATCTCCTGTAGAGCTAAGACTATCGGTTCAGAGTCCGAGACAAGCAGCTCTAGGTCACAGAGGTTATTAAAGAAACCATTGGCGTTCCATTGGAGCGCCAAGGTGATGGAGCGGGGACCTGGGCCATGCGACTGCGGCGCTGAAAAGATGCTGTCATCGAGGGTTGGGGGTCCGGAACCCGCAACCGGCAGAGATGGGGGAGGCGACGGCAAAAAAGTGGGTGGTGGAGGTGTGCTCCCCCCCAGAGCTCTTCCGGAGGCAAGCTCCTCGCCCCCAAGGGCTGCTGACATTGCGGTGAAAGCTGGGTACTCACGGGAGGGTCCTGGCTTGATAACGGCGTCAGGCCGTACCTGGTCATATGGTAGGGATGAATGACCGCCTGAGTTAATATCCCTCAAAAACAAACCATCATCATCATCTGGTCATATGCAGTTGGTCGTAGAGGAAAGCTGACGATGATTCTACTCCGAGCGGAGGGAAGGACGTTGCTTCGTCCGCAGTAGCGGCACTTTTACTTTGCGCTTGCACTTGACTTCCCTCGTCGTCCGTTGGGGAAAGAAAAAGCGTCCCAAGTACGCCACCTGCTTTGCGCTTGACTCCAACGGTGTCCTTTTTGCTTGAATCTTCGTCCGCATTTGCGGCACCCGTGCTTTGCGCTTGACTCTTGGATCCCTCGTTGTCCGTTGGGGAAAGAAAGAGCGTCCCAAGTACGCCGTCTGCTCTACGCTTGACTCCCGCGGTGTCCTTTAGGCATGTGGCTTCGTCCGCTATTGCGGCGCTCTTACTTTGCGCTTGACGTTTGTGTCCCTCGTCGTCCGTTGGGGAAAGGAAAAGCGTCCCAAGTACGCCGTCTGCTTTGCGCTTGACTCCCACGGTGTCCTGGCTAGCAGGGACAGCGTCCGAGCGCCGGAGGTTGTCCGCCAGTTCCGGTAGGGGTGTAGCTTCCGCACTGTCGGGGCCCCGGCTACTCGGATGCTCATCTGCGGCCTGTGTTGCTGCTTTCCTTTTCGGGTACGTGTTCTTGCAGGGGATTGGGCGGGTGGGTGTTGGGTGTGTTGAAAGGTAGAATAGAAGTTGATAAGGTTTGAGTAACTAGTACTCGTCTGGGAGGCTCGGCTTGCACATCATTGTCGGAAGTATTTGTTTTGAAGTGAGGATTGAAAAGGATGGGAGGGGGTTTGGGTAGGTAAAAGCTTGTAGGATACAATAGAGGCAAACAGAGCCTATTAAACCACTTACTTGGCTGTTCTACCTGTCACACGCTTCGTCCGTGGGGCTCCAGCTGAGGACTTTCCACTCTCGCTGGAGTCACTTGGGACGCGATCGCGCTTGGGAGTTGGTGTTGGTGTGACGACCATCTCCTCGCTGTCGCTGAAGATGTCGTACGGGTTTGGAGAAACAGTTGTGTCCATCTTGCTTGAGCTTGCTTTGCTGGCTTGCTTGGCTTGCTTGGTCTTTCTGGTGTCCTTGCCGTCGCTGCTTTGGACCATGGCGCGCAGCTTCTCGATGACTTGATCCTTCACGTCGAGACTAGCTTGCAGCTTGCCAATGGTTTCCGTCAGCTCCGACACTTTTCGGATCAGATCCTCGATTGTGCCGTTTTGTTGGATGGCCTCCATGCGGTTGCCAACTCCCGATGTCTGGCTGGTCTTGTTCGCTTGCAGGTCCTTGACCATTTTCCTCAAATCTGCGATCTCCTGGTCCTTGCTTTGGGTAGTTGCTTGAGCGAAAGAGCCGGTTTGTCCAGATCCGGAGCGGGCTTCGAACATTCTCCTTGCTGGGCCGTATGGGATACCTTGGTCCACGCGGATCCTTTGTATCTCAACCTCCTTCAGGTATTCCGGGCATCTTCTGCTGGAGGTTGGATGCTCATGGCTTTTGCAAAATTTGCAGTAGGATCGGTCGGGACACTGTGGGCGGTTGTTGGGCTCGTCGGTCGCCATTGAGGCGTCCGCGGGATGATACTTGGAACAGTTGCCACATAGTTGTTCCGCACTTGGGCATCGCTTGCCGGTGTGCCCAAAGTTCCAACACCGGAAACACCTCATGGGATTGGGGTAATAGTTCCGGGTTGGACATCTGAACCAACCGAAGGTGACGTGGCTTGGGATAACTGTGCCTGCGAAGGTCAAGATAATAGTCGGTGTATTGGCCAACTTACCGTCGGGGAGTCGCTTCTTAATTCGGTGTAGCTCCTTCACACCTTGCTCCTCCAGTTGGCTCAGGAGGTAGTCGTCCGGGAGATCCTTGGCGTCGACGTTTGAAACCACACATCTGACGGAGTTCAGTTGTGGGTGTTCGATAACCGATACCGGTGTTCCGTCGCTCAACTTGTCCATCTGCAGCAGCTTGTCAAATTGTTTCGGGTTACGAACCTTGAGGGCATACGAGGTCCCTGCGTTTTCCTTGTTCGCGCTTTCGATTGCTCCCCCGAGGAAAGCTTCAACAGAGAGGCGGAGAAGGAACGGGTTGGCCGGAAGTGGGCGACCGTTCACACCTTGCAGTCTCGCGATCTGGAGTGGTCCGGATGAGTTGTCAGGGTCCATATAACTCGGGAGCCGTCTCCCGGTATATTCACCGTCGATACGGTTGGTGACCGTGCCATTACTGGGGCCCCCTGGGTTCCCTAGGCGAATGGGGTGGCCCGAGGCCACCGCCATGATAAACCCGCGCGCACCGCCAAACGACGCGGGCGGATTTCGAAAAGAACTCGACGAATCGAACGACCGTGCGTCTCCACCGCTGATAAAAAAGAGATCGTCACTTCCGCCACACAAGTCTCTTATGTACTTATATACCGCACTAGTAACCGAGCGTCTCCACCAGGACGGCCTGGGAAAATTTCAACCCATCGCACTGGGTTCACTCGCACTCACACTTACCTCGAGTACCGTGCGCCTCCACCGAAACGCAAAATAACTACCACCGCGCGGAGAAACGTGGGCTTGGTCGGCGTCACCGTCCGAATGACGTCACGACCAGCAGAAACTAGAAAATACGGAAAATCTCCGGAACCAGTGGCCAGATCGGGTCGGGTCCAAGGGTAGGTCCCGGAGCCGTGGCCCACTAGACCCTGGCCAAATTTCGCGTCGAAATTCCCAAAAAAATGGCAGTCGATTTTTTAATGGGTTTTAATTGATTGTCACGTCAATCAGCCGAAACTGATGGCGTCCCCGCCGAATGACGTCACGGGGGCCACTCGCGCACTCGCACCGGGAGATGGGGCGTAGCACCAACCGCCGAAAACAACGACACACGCGCCGAGAACCACCGTCACTAACGCCGAAAGTACGGGGAAGAGCACTGAACGACCGAAAACACTCGCCCGGTAGATGGGGCGGAACACCACTCGTCCGAATAAAGAAAACGCGCCGAAATAAAAAAGCTCAATAAGCACTCGCTACGAAAACGACCGTCTCGTTTGCTTGTTCGAGCTAAACTGAGAGAACAATTAATTGCAGATAAGTTTAACGAATATTTTGTCAGCAGTGTTTCATCGATTAATGCATCTATTGAATTAGTTGATGAACCCGACGAAATCCGACAGCCGATCAATGTTAACTGTAGATTTGAAGGCTTTCACCCAATAACATTGGAAGAATTAAGGAATATTTGCTTCTCGATGGGAAAAACGGCTGGTGTAGATAACGTAAATGCAAAAGTGATACAAGACTGCTTTGATGTCATCGGAGACAGCTTGCTGGACCTAATTAATGAATCTATACAAACTGGGCACGTGCCACAAGTTTGGAAGGAATCCCTTGTGATTCCTATACAAAAAGTTGCTGGAACGATTAAATCCGAAGAGTTTGTGTGTGTGTGTGTTTTTTTTTCTTCCTAAACAATGGAGGGGGAATCTGCTCAACAGACATCCTGGGTTGACCAGGAAGTACGGGGTTAGGGATCACCGAGGGAGGCAGGACTACATCCCCAACCCGCTAAACCGTTTCCATTGCCGCCAAGCCCATAGTCCCTTCGGTACAACCAGAAAGTAATGCTTCAAAGGGGGGCCAGTGCACAACGCACTCTCGAGGTTAGCTGCGTGTCCTTGCAGCACCGAACATCGTAACTCGCTTTTTTAGAAGAACACCATGGTATCGTGCCAGCGCGTTGCCGGCTTTCCAGGTGGCCTTACCACGCCCTATGTTCTCGGAAGGTGGGAAGGGTCGACTTCGCGCCTGCTTCCCTCTGCACGACTGGTATCAAGAATGATGATGCCGCGTGCACCCCAAATTGACCTTTCTGCGATAGGGCCTATTCGCCAGCACACAGAGGGACTTGCCGACGCCTGCCCCAGCCTTGACGAGGACCCCTTTCCGTCCTCGGGCTCGGAACCCGCCCGGTCGACCGACGCCGCGAAAGCGACGATACCATGTTGTTCTTCGCGCGGCCACTTGTTCGATAAAAGGATCGAGTTCGACCACAGAGCATGACCACCGGTATGACCCATGAAGCCGACTCCGATCCCTTGGACCACCTCTTATTTGCGCCTGAACTAGCCATCCTTGAGTCCACGCGCCACCTTCTGTGTAGCTCCGAAACGATTTGGGCGATAGCCGATTAAACGGCGTTCCAGCCAACTTCATCTTTACACATCCTCCGAACTAGGTTGTCCGGGGTAGTGTCCAGACCACATGTGGCAAGCATGTGGTCACGCATTGCGCGAAAACGTGAGCACATGAACAACACGTGTTCCGCCGTTTCCTCTAAACCTGCGCACACCAAACACTCGGGCGAGGCCGAGCAAGCCAGCTGCGTTACCTGCACTTTGATTTTGCAGCACGCTTAAACGCCGGGCACATCGAACCCCCCATGGGGTGCATGCTGTTCACAGCTTTGCTGGAACAAATCAAACAATTGGGAGGGTTCGTGCAGCATTGTGCCTTATGTCCCTCCAATCCGCAGCGTCGGCAGAGATTGCTTCTGTCAGGGCCTTTGCAGTCCCATTGCTTGTGCCCCGGTTCCAGGCACTTGAAGCAAACTTCGGGTTGCTCGTATATGCGCACAGGGCATACCGACCATCCCACCTTGACGCTCCCTAACTTGACTACCTTGGAGGCGTCCGCTACAGATAGCCGAACCAATGCTACCTGCGTCCCTACCGGACCTTTCCGTAGCCGAACGGCTGCGGTGGTCGTCTCCACTTCACACTGTCGCCGCAGTGCCGTGACGAGCTCTTCGACTTCAGTGATCTCGTCCAGGTCTTTAACCCTTAGATTCACCTCCGTCGTGAGTACCCTCACCTTGACCGTCTCGCCTAGGACCTCCTCCGCCAACTTCTTGTAGGCGGCGCCCTTTTGCGAGACGCCCCGCTTCAGCTCGAGTATCATCTCGCCCATCCGGGTACGTCTTATTCGACGTACGTCGGCGCCGAGTTCACCGAGCTTGACGTCACTCCTCATCGCCTTCAAAACATCCGAGTACTTAGCCTCGTCCGCCGTGATGACTAGGGCATCGCCCCTGGAGCGATTGGCGCCTACCCTAGACTTCTTGCTACCCTCATTCGCCTGGGCCTTCTTTTCGGCCCTTGACGTCTTCGGTTTCCTCTTGTTCTTGACCAGGGTCCAGGAGGCGTCACCCCCCTCTATTTCCCTGGTCTGGTGCGGCTGAGAACTTTCAACCTGCCGTAACCCCTTATCACCGTCTTTCCTGAGTGGACGGACCTTTCCAGGTCCTTCCTCCCCCGGTTTTGGAGGTACCTGACCGGGGTTCAGCTTCCCAGCCCCACTACCCTTGTTCGGGGTAGTAACCCTCCGCGTTTTGGAGCGGCCCCAGGAGCTCATCCCCTGGAGACTGTCTCCTGTTTTTGTATCTGCTCCGTTTGAGCAGTCACCCCCGACGTACCCGCAAATACTTGAGCCTCAGTCTGGGTAGACTTTGGCACCACCGTCTTCGCTGGCACGCCTTCGGTCGATTCGACCTTGTCCGAGTCCGCGAATCCTCAGTCTGGGTAGACCTCGACTCCACCGATTTCACGGGTTTACACTTGGCCGTTCCGACCGCCCTCTCCAGCCTGGCGTCCAGCATCGACTTTCGAAGTTTCTGCAAGCTCCTCTTGAGGTCCTTGCTGATATTATGCTTCGATGACGCAAAGTCGATGATGGCGTCCAGCTGTTCCGTCGCCACCTCGAAGGCCGAAAGCCCATCGCGTTTGCGGTTCATCGCCTCCACAAGCCATGGGCCGTCAATAACCCCTATCGACGTTTTTATAGCCGAGAGGAAGGTTGAGTGACCCACGCTGGCGCTGCGCACTGAGCTGCCGACTATTGCCTCTGGCCTCCTAGGCGGAGACCTGAACAACCCACCTCTTGCGAAGGGGTTGTCGCCTACACTACTACCACTAATTGAAGAATTGACTTGGTTTTCCATTTTGGTCCCACGAGTTGCTCGGGAAAAGAGGTCCACCACGCCAGAGCCCAGCATGACGCGGTAAGGGACAATTACTGTGGAGGGTGCCCAGGTACCCCACAGGCTCCGTTAAAGGCCTAGCTTATTATTTCACCCCCCTGGCCATGCATCCCCTCGGCACGGGTCGCTTGACGCCTTGGGATTAGCCTCTTAACCTCTTGCGAAGGGGTTGTCGCCTACACTACTACCACTAATTGAAGAATTGACTTGGTTTTCCATTTTGGTCCCACGAGTTGCTCGGGAAAAGAGGTCCACCACGCCAGAGCCCAGCATGACGCGGTAAGGGACAATTACTGTGGAGGGTGCCCAGGTACCCCACAGGCTCCGTTAAAGGCCTAGCTTATTATTTCACCCCTCTGGCCATGCATCCCCTCGGCACGGGTCGCTTGACGCCTTGGGATTAGGGGTTAGGAACGATGGTCCCGGTCTAACTCGCAGTGGCCATGGGGAGGGGTCGTCAAGCCCTTGGACAAAGTCCCTGCTGCCCCAGTGTGTGTGTGTGTGTGTGTGTGTGTGTGTGTGTGTGTGTGTGTGTGTGTATGTGTGTGTGTGTGTGTGTGTGTGTGTGCGCAAAACTACTCAAAAAATGTCACTCATTTTTCGGGCACTTATCCTCAACCGATTTGCTCGCAACAAATTGCATTTGACGCAGAATCCTGTCCCATTGTTTCCTATTTGAAATTGGCCAGATCGGACTATGGGATCGAAAGTTATGGCCAAAATACAAATTCATACGAAAAAATCGCGTAAAAAATGTCACTCATTTTTCGGGCATTTATCCTCAACCGATTTGCTCGCAACAAATTGCATTCGACGCAAAATCCTGTCCTATGGTTTCCTATTTGAAATTGGCCAGGTCGGACTATGGGATCAAAAGTTATGGCCAAAATACAAATTTATACGAAAAAATCGCGTAAAAATGTCACTCATTTTTCGGGCACTTATCCTCAACCGATTTGCTCACAACAAGTTGCATTCAACGCAGAATCCTGTCTCACTGTTTCCTATTTGAAATTGGCCAGATCGGACTATGGGATCGAAAGTTATGGCCAAAATATAAATTCATACGGAAAAACCGCGTAAAAAATGTCACTCATTTTTCGGGCACTTATCCTCAACCGATTTGCTCACAACAACTTGCATTCGACGTTGAATCCTGTCCGTTTTATTCTTTTGAAAATTGGCCATATCGAACTATGGGATCGAAAATTATACCATTTTTGCCTTTCTCGTATACAAAGTATACGTAAAGGCTATATGTTCGCTCGAAAAACGAACTTTTGATAGGAGTCCCGGCTCAGAAGTTATGGCCAAAATACATTTTTTTCACCAAAAGTGCGTAGAAATTACTCACTCGAAAAAAACGGGAAAGGCACCATCACCGCTAGGTGGGTTAATCTGGGTTAATTTGAATAATGATTTTTCTTTCTGTGTACCAATTAATTCACTTCACGCCCAAAAACTGTTGAAAACTGCTTTCCAAAAATCGAAGTGAGAGACAAATTTGACGACAGTAGTGTGAATGCAATAAAATGCGGAAGACTCAAATTCACTAGCGCAATAAGTGAAATGGTGAGTACAAAATCTACGCGATGCAACTTCATTCAATCTGAACAATACAACGTATACGCCAGCCAACACGCAAACAAAGATGTGCATACACAAGTAAATAATCATCTCTTCGCAGTTGCCAGATTAATTTATTGGAAAAACATTGCTGTTTGTCGTATTGAACAATAAAACCAAAAATAAATATTGAAACATGTTACGTAAGCTTCTATTACATTCCAAGTGGTGTATAAAAAAAATTTAAACCGATAAATACCCACACGCAAAAAAATATTGCAGTCGAAACTACCATTCCGAGGGTTATTTTAAGAATACGCACCGACGATTTTCAGCAGATAACAAACCCGTTTGATTTTACCATGCGCGCAGTAGAAATCAACTGTGGCCCATGCGGAATGTTGTCACTTGAACTGAAACAGTTGTGAATTTCTCTGGAACCACGGTAAAATTTACTGAAATTTCATGGTTGTTTTAAAAACAGAGCGTAGTCTACAAAATAGTAGTTTTTACCACGGATTTTTTTTCAGTGCATATATTTGATACACCATGAACATGTCTTATGATATAAATTAAACAATTCGTCAAGTCTGGCAACATTATGCATCAGCTGGCATACACTCAAAATAATCTAAACGTTGTTTCCACCTGAATTTTCAGGTACATTTTACGTGCACACGTAGCTGCAAATGCTTCAGAAAATTCAGGTGAAACTTACGTGTCCGGTGAATTCTATCCAAAACTCAGGTAGAACTTACCTGATTTTCACGTAGAATGAAATTTCTATCGGAAAATCAGGTAAAAGTTACGTGAATTTCAGGTGGAAAAATCTACGTATTTTTCAGGTGGAAAGAACGTGCAGATTTTTTTGGGTGTATTTTTACAGCCCCATTTCCACCCACCCCAGTTGTAAACAACATTTTATTCATCGCTGCTGCACTTTTCCGTACCAATTGCATCACTATTACAAACAAGTGATACAGTCATTAATTTTCAAAACATTGTGATGGAGTCTTGAGCCTTAACACTAGGATTGATTCGCTAAAAAAACTTACGCGGATACATTCGTGCAGAAAATCGTTGTAACTAAATTTTCAAATGGGTATATCTCAGTGGTTTTTCAACCGATTTTCTCAGTTTTTTCACCAACCTCTTAGCCATCTCTTCTAGTTTCTGGACATTGCAAAATATTGTATCTAGGGGTGTTCAATTTTTCACTAGAGCTGTGGGAGTAAGGCAACGGGTTTAGAAAAATGCGATTGTGGAGATATACAGTCACTCTCAAAATTGAGCGTACAGCATGGATTAGATGAATATATTAGAAAATTCCAAAGGAAATTTAATTGTTGGCTCGTTTGTTTTTAATTTATTTCAATATTTATCCCTTCCTTCAATGTATGCGTACATAAAATGGTTGAAATTTTTTCTCTAAAGTTCATTTATTTGAAAATAATCTCAAAATACGCCTATTAGATGTGACAAAATTGAGCGTACAGCTAATGTTTTTCTATAAAATTTCTTATTATAAACACGATTAATGTATTTTAATATTGTTTTTTCATGATTATATTTATAATAATAAACATCCGCTACTTAAACATTCAATGTTTTGAAATTAAACCATTTTTTAATAAAAATAGCGAACAAGTACACAGAAAGAAAAATCGTTAATAAAATTAAAAAAATCGTTGGTAAAACTAAAAAGTTGCGTTGGTTCTTTTTCGTAGAGAGTTGCGTATGTTCAAAATAAAAGTACGCAAACTTTTGTTACACCCGCGGTTAAAAAATTACGTGCCACTCTAAAATTAAAAGTTTAGACATTCAAAGTGAAATTATACAACTGTCAGATCAAAATGGTCACACTATAAAAATGGGTGTGGAATATTTTTACTTAAAAACGAAGCTCTTGATTCTTCATAACAGAACCTCCCACCCCCAACACTACATTTATGTTGTCTTTATGAATATATTTTATTCGTATACGTTTATCATAATATGTGGATTATCATTATTTCAAAAGTTTTCAATTTGAATTACAACTACAAAAATGAAAGCAGCAGTAACTGTGAAGCTCCAAAAACTGGGACGCGCATCGTATCCATCGTGGAATGCCATGTTAAATATCTGCAAGAAACAAAAAATCGGTATTCATGCATAAGTAATATGCTCTTTACTAATCTTATGTTCTTATGTGTATTTATTTATTCAATCAGCAAAAGTAGCACCCGTGAAATTAGTGCACACCAGAATGATTTCCGTTTCGTACTATGTGCCGGTGCTTTTTTCTATTGTTTAAAAACATAAACCTACCTTTCGATTCTATCTGATGGGCTGGGATATTTTCGGGTGCGCTACCATGAAACCCAGCCTCCAACAAGGAGCCGCGTTCTTTCGCCACGAGATGCATACGCGGAGGACCATTTTGAAATCTGTTGATCGGTAATCGTAGATTCTATAATGGAGATAAATGTCGAAACATTATCATTACACTAGCAATTTAATTAGCCAAAAATAATATCACCTGTGCTTACCTGTATATCTAATAGTATTTATTTGGAGAAGGTGCAAACGATCAAATTTCCAGGTCAGGCTGGCGCACAATAAACAGTTTTTGTTTTCTGCAACCTACGATAGGGAATTGGAAAATGACAGTCACCGGCAAAACAAAAAGAAAGTTATTTTCAATGGATGGTTTGACTGTTCTACAATTCTTTTTTTGAAAAGATGTACTTTTAAATTTGCACACTGGGAAAGTCGAAAAACACTTTCGAAGTAAAACCGTAACTTTTGCGTTAATCAATTCTACTTTTATTTTCAAGAAAATTAAACACTTTTCAAATAAAAAATGCAAAATATTTAATAGAACCATGTTTGTTTTTTCTGTGTTAGATGTATAAACAATGCTATTTAACAATTCAATGCTGCTGGGCAAAATAGATGCTTTAAGATATGGATTTCACCGGCATCGTGTCTTCACGGATACAAATTTCATCCATTTGCTTCAAAAATATACATGTTTACTTCCAAAATGGTAAAATGTTTGAATCAAACATATTTATTTTTAAAACCAAATTAAATCCCTGTTTGTTTTATACAAACACTAGTGGGCAGCCCCTCGCTCGCTCTTGCAAAAGTAAACAAAAACTCGAGTTCGGATCGGATCCGATCAGAGGTAAACAGAGGAGCAGGAGCAAGTGTGGTATAATATGTTTTCTTGCTTCCAAATTAATGATAAGCTTGATGATAAGGATGTTTTTCAGGTACAGAAAGGTAAGTAAATGAAATATGAACGATTGGAATTGTGAAATCTGGTAGTCAAATGCTACCAGAATATGAAAATTGATAGAATTGATAAGAAAATATTATGAATGGCTGAACCAAAACAATAATATCCATGTTTGCTTCAAACATTTAGCTGGTTGAAACAAACTGAAACGCACATTTGATTCAAAAGAAAGTTTTCGTTCGCTTCAAATGCAACAATATGTTTGATCCAAACATATTTATTTTTGATGCCAGAACAAACTGAATTATTGTTTGGGTTTACCTAGAATATGTTTGTTTTTAACGTAGTTTTTTCTGCGTGTTATATATGATAGATAATCGAAATCGAGCGAGATATTGCGATATTTACTCCTATTTAGACTTACTCTGAATAATTTATTATCACAGTCGAATTTCGCACACGATTTCGCAGTCCGTCAAGGTTACTGCACATAAAAGTTATCTAATTTTCCCATACAATATTTGTTTTTGAAACACCTAATTTTAATTAGCCTTGCATCTGGCAGTGATCAAGTTCGAGTGTCAACAACAAAAATAGTTTGTGTTCATCATCGCCCCAAAGCGTTTGACAGTGCGAAGTTCTAAAACGGGATGAGTAGAATTATCACAGAAATCTAAACAATTGTGAAAAGAGCAATATACGATTAATTTGGGAAAATTCAGTCGGTAAATGATGAAAACAGATGTAAACATACCAAGAAAATGACAAATGTTGGGAACGGCATATTTCAAATTAAGTATAACTTTATTTAAAAGTCGATGTATAGGTAGCTTATAAGCTCAGGACACTCATTAATAATAATATTAATAAAAGAGCAGCACACGGATACATTATAAGATGTCATTTTATATTTGAAGACTCAGTCACCGTACACAGAGCCAAAAAAAGTTAGGATTCCAACATTTTCTTATCGTGCAGTTTCGAGCGAAAAAAAAACCGGACGTGACATGACATAAGAGAGAGAACGATCGTACAAGATATGGACAATTCATCAATCCGAATACGGAGGTCAAATGGGAGGCAATATTGTCGGCGTAGCACCAAGTTAGAATTCGGAAGTCGGGACTTCCGAACCGAACTTTCTTCCGAAGTTTTATTTGTCAAACTAATTGATGCGTTGTTTAGCGCATCTTTAGGCGAATCCAGCGCACTACTTCCGAAGTTGGGAAAGTTGCCTGAATCTGGAGAAATATCCAACTTCGGTATAAAAGCGGTATAAATTTATTCCGGATACACAATAAATTTGTGAAGGCCGTGCTACAATGAAGAGTGCAGCGGCGAATTTCGACAATTAATCCATTTATTTTCTAACGTACGAAAAGAAGGGCGAAATGCTGAGCCTCGATCACGGTTGTCCAGTAACCTTGGGGATTTTTTTGAATTTTCAATAAATAAGTAAATAATTATTTTGGTGTTTGATTTATTCAAATTGAAAGCACACAAAACTTGTTGTTTCTAAAGTATCACAGTGAAATTGAAAACAAACTACACATTTTTTTTAAAGAGAAAAATGTTAGTATGAAAGTAAAATACACTTTTAGTTTTAAGAGGATAATGTTATTTTAAAAAGTAAGCTGTTGTCAAAGCTCTCACCGAAGTGACATTTCTGCAATTGTAGATTTAACAAGCTAATACTTTCTACTGAAAATCACTAACTATTTTTCTTAATTTTACCAACGTTTTCTCAATTTTACCAACGATTTTTTTTTGTGTGTGGGGACAAATTTGGTTGAATCATTTAAATTCACCAGGATATCATTAAATAAGCTGCCAAACTCTTAAAAAAGTTTATTTTTACTCGCCACATGGAAATCATCCAATTGTATCCCTTATGGTAACAGATCGTGGAGTTCAATCCAAATTTAATTATGAAATTACGATTTTAAGCTATCTTTTCAATATTCAATCAGAAGTGCTCTACGGGATTGAAAAGCTGTTTTCATGTTCGGTACCTTAACATGCACCTTGTACTTTTAGAATTTGACTGTGAATGATTGGATTCAATAATATTACTCTTAATGATAGACCTGAGACAATAATCGAGCTTTAAAACAAATTTACGTTGAAGACATATTAAATTTGAATTATGTTATTCCTAACATTTGTCGTTTTCTCTGTATGTTTATATCTGTTTTCATCATTTACCGACTGAATTTTGACAAATTAATCGTATGTCTCGCTCGATTTCGATTATCTACCCGAGCAACACACATGTTGTAAATCAGTCTATTATACTCATATACGACTAAATTTGGTCATATATGAGTTATTTCAACCAAAACAACATGAATTGTGCTGCTAGGGTATCATATATAAGATACGATGCCGGTGAAACATACAAATTAAAGCATTTATTTTGCCCACAGGCATTGAATTGTTAAATAGCAATGTTCTTACCTCTCACTTGTTCGCCATTTCGACCAAAACATGGATAAATTTCAAAACATTGAATGTTTAAGTAGCGGATGTTTATTATTATAAATATAATCATGAAAAAACAATATTAAAATACAATAATCGTGTTTATAATAAGAAATTTTATAGAGAAAAAATCGCTGTACGCTCAATTTTGTCACATCTAATAGGCGTATTTTGAGATTATTTTCAAATAAATGAACTTTAGAGAAGAAATTTCAACAATTTTATGTACGCATACATTGAAGGAAGGGATGAATATTGAAATGCATTAGAAACAACCGAGCTAACCATTTAATTTCCTTTGAAATTTTCGAATGTAGTCAACTAATCCATACTGTACGCTCAATTTTGAGAGTGACTGTACTTATCTTTCATTACCAAAAATGATATCTATTCATATAATGATCAGTGTTGGTAGTAACTCAAAATCTCAAAAAAACTTAAAACTCATATACGAAACATGTGAGATAATAAATTATGATGTTCTAGGATCTCCGAACTGTACTGGAATTTGAATCAAATGGTCTACCGAATCAACCAAGGCTTCCATGATGCCCCCAGCCGCAGTATCAACCCAATTATGTCCTCCGAGTATTTGTCTTTCACTTGCGTCTCAAATCCAAACATATGAGATGTTGTAAGATCTTCAAATTGTCCCGGTATGAGTAAAATGGTCTATCGAATCAACCATGGCTTACATGATGTCCCCAGACGCGGTTTCAACCCAGTTATGTCCTCCGAGTATTCATATTTCACTTGCGTCTCAAATCCAGGAAATTGAGATGTTGTAAGATCTCCAAGTTCTCCTGAGTTCGAGTAAAATGGTCTACCGAATCAACCAAGGCTTCCATGATTCTTTCCATGTAAATCTATACTTATGCGATATCTTCAATTCAATTTTCTACAGGTAATCGGTTTATTTCGGCATTTCTGACCGAGAAAAAACCGTGGCGCAATGACCAAATGTCTGCAGATGTTCGATGCGCACACCAAAGAGCTGGACAGAGCTGGATTATTCGGATTAAGTTGGTTGGCAGCTGCTGTTCGGACGCTCTGGCGCGTTTGTTTTGAGATCCAACAAACTAACTAATGTGATCTAACTCTAATTGATTCGATCAAAACTATTAAACTAATAAAATAAACATGCTCAAACTGTATACTCTGATTTCATTTTGAATTTCAAGAGAAAAAATAAGAATGAGGGATAAGGGTGAAGGGAGCTTTTTTGGATTTTTTTTTATAAAATGTTGCACTATATCTTCTACAATGTCACCATTTTTATTTGACAGTGCTACAATTTTATTTTGAAAGTATAACCTTTTATTTTCAGAGCGGCGACCAACTTTTGAACCATTGGTGTATTAAAAGTTTGGGTACCTTTGCTTTGAAGACATGCAACTCTCTACGAAAAAGAACCAACGAAACTTTTTATTTTAACCTGTTAATACGAGACAAAATGAAACGCGTGCTTTGCAGTGGATATAAGAACAACTAGTAATTTTTATTTGACGTTACAATACACAACAAAACAGTATTAGGTAATTCAATTGTATTTAACTCAAGTTACACTGTTATCATCCCCCTTCAATTAATTACCCCAAGCATATCCCTTAGTTTCCGAAATCTTGGCGAGGCCAACCCCTTAGTCATTACATCTGCTAATTGATCTTCGGTTGGCAAGTATTTCAGTTGTACTCTTTCCCTCTGAACTAATTCTCGCACAAAAAAGTTTTGGATTTCAACATGCTTCATTCGCTTATGCTTGCGTGGCACTACTGTCACCGAGATATGTACATGGTTGGTTGCAAGGGCCTCATACGCCTGTCACTGGCGAACAAAGCTCGTGTACTCGGCATCGAAGCTTAGAACCGGTGTTAGGGCGCAATCGTTAATGCGAACATTTTTATATTCTGTTAGTTCCTGCAAATAAATTCTTTTTCGAGTCCCTATAATCAAGCAGGTATCTCAAGCATACCATATCGTTATATTGCTGCATGATTGAGTGTTTAATTTTGATAAAATATCGAAAACAAAAGTGTGCATAAAAATTGCCTCGCCATAACAAAAAGGTGGTAGAGAATTAACACTGTTGTTTACAGTTTAGAACCAAATCCAGATGTCGCACATGTTGGGGTAGGGATTCAGTGCTCCACCTTCTCCCCCTGGTTGGTTGTCCTCGTATATGCTCACCGGTTCTACCACCTTGACACCAACAGAATTCAGCATGTTCACGATCCAAACTACTTCGCAGCTGGCCTGACACAAGGCCATTAGTTCCGCTTCCGTAGTCGATAAGGCCACAGACGACTGTTTCTTTGTCGCCCATGTCACAGTTGATCCAAAGAGTTTGACGACATATCCGGACACCGAACGCCGGTCATTGGGATTGTGATGTCGAAGAGATCTAGTGATCCTTGATTAAGTTTTAAGAGAGAGATTAGTATAATCAGTGGTGTGAGACGAGCGGTGAATAAAGATTGTCGTGCTTCAGTAAATTGTGCTCTGTAGTTTCTTGTGAACCCCAAATTCGGAAGTACCTCGATATTTCAGATACCACATTGGCGACGAGGATAAATGTGAGTAATTCTAATAAAAGCAATGGAAATAATTAAGAAAATCATAAACTTTCATGATAACCAACGCACCATTCGGCACTTTTTTTCGGAACACCGTCCAGTCACGTGTTCGGAAAAAAAATCAAACATGTGTAATCCCCATGGTAACCGTAACCGGAGCAGAAATCGTCATTAATAAAATGAATACTAGTCAGTGAAATGAATACACGATAGAATGGAAATATATCAGTTCTTTGTTTTCATCGGATGATGAAAACCATTCATCCGATGCATATTGACACTAAAGTTGGGCATGGTGGGTTATTAATCAATTCTGAGATCATTCCATGCCCTTGTCAACTGTCATAATGTTCGAGGAGTTCATTTCTCACAAAGCTTTGGCACGCGTTCATTCAGTTCATTCATTATGTTTTCATATTTGTCATTTCGATTGTAGTAAACAAAGTTCTAACAGTTTCAAATTTCGGTGATATCGTGATATTCTGCATATTTCTGGTGAAGTTTTCAATATGAATATATTTGAATTAACCGGGAACCGTTATGAAGGTAAACTGAGTGTGCTGCAGATCAGAGTACGTAAGTTTTATTGTTAATAACACAAAAGCACATAATATGATTTGGGTATCGGTGATCTGTTTCCTTCATTGCTTTCATTATTCAAAGGTAAGTACTAAGTGAATTAAAGAAATAAAGTTACAATAGTTAAAGCACAGTCTTTCATTACAACGAGTTGAACAAATGTATGTTAGCTATTACGTGCTATTACGCTGCGTGTTGTAAGTACCGTTTTTTACAATAACAACGTTACGTGCTTTACGGTTATACAACGGTAATGTTCATTTTTGAGATACACTGAGAAAAATGATAATACTGTTTTTGAAAAAAATAAGAGGTAATATTTTATGCAGAGCATAAAAAAATGAGTATTATCATTACTTCAACAATTCTGAATAAGCGGTTTCGCCGTAACAAGTGAAAAGGCGGCTCTCGCCACTAATTTGAGAAGGCGGTTTTCGTCACTACTTTGAGAAGGCGGTTATCGTCGTGATTTTCGTGGAAATTTCTTGGTTATCACTTTTTTTCAGAATGTGGATTTCGACCCTATTTCAAGAAGGCGGTTCTCGTCAGAACTAATAGCAGGCGGTGTTCGTCGCAATTATTGTGAAAGGCTATTTCTATATGTAAATACTTTAAGAAGGCGGATCTCGTCATTACCTAAAGAAGGCGGTTTTCGTCACTATTGTATGAAGGCGGATCTCGTCACTTCTCAGAGAAGGCGGTCGTCGTCAGAAGAATTAAGCAGGCGGTATTCGTCATAAATATTGGAAAGGGCGGTTTTCGTCACTTTAAAAGAAGGCGGGCTTCGTCACTTTGGTTTTTGTCACAAAAAGAAATCAGCAGATGATTCTCATCAAACTGTTGAATAAGGCGGTTTTCGTCACAACTCAGTAATGGGTATTCCATAATTATTACGTGATAAATTTAAGTGTTCGCTATAAATACACAAAGAAGGATTATGCACTATTTCGAGATAGCGAATTATATCAAAATGATGACAATATATTAAATTTATTTATTAATATCAATTCAAAATATGAGAGAGTTTCATCACATTTTTTTTTTCAATGATTGTGGAATGGTGCGTTTGAGTTATTATTTGTAAGATGCTGGTCCAGAATAATTTTTATTACTATTTTTACTGGTTTTCCCGAATATCCAAATGTTTAAAAAAATAACAGTATGGACATCCGCATCAGACCATTTCAAACATCGCTCGAGTCTTCTCAGTTACCGGTGGCTTGGGCCAAATGGAAGCGTGACCTTGAGTGCTACTTTGAATCTGAAAAGATTGAAGGGCAGTACGAAAAACGGTCCAAATTACTTTATCTCGGTGGCTCTGATCTAAGAGATATTTACGACAATTTGCCCGAAGTTGAAACAGTATCGCTGGTCGTTATAAATCCCCCGTATTATGACGCTGCAATCGCAAAGTTGGATGCGCATTTCGAGCCATTTCGCAGGCGGACATATGAACGCCATCTGTTTCGCCAAATCGCACAGAAATCGACTGAACGATTTTCCGACTTCGTTTTACGGCTAAGAACCCAAGTTAAGAGATGTGAATACGACAAACCAGAGGAGATGATATTGGATCAGATAGTAGAGAAGTGCTATACTGACAAACTTCGCCAGAAACTGTTGAAGCGTGATATGTTGCTGAACGAAGTGGAGAGCCTCGGCACAAGTTTGGAGGAAAGCGAGCGGAAAATGAAAGAATTTTCAAGGGTTGCGACGTCTAACGACCAAATCAGTAAAGTATCGAAATGGAAACCGGAAAAGAAAAACGAGACTTTTGGTAAATTATTAAAATTGAAATGAAGAATTAAGAAGATTTTCTAAATTCAGATTATTTTAGGTATGGGAAAACATCAAAATGTTCAGTTCAAACATCAATATGTTCAGGGAAGGAATCGATCGACCCCAGTTTGTTACGCTTGTGGTAAGCGGGGTCATGTCAGAGGAGCTGACTCTTGTCCGGCAAAGGGTGCAGCATGCCTGAAATGCAAAGGCATCGGGCATTTTGCTAAGCAATGCTTGAAACGAGTCAACTATAATAGCCAATATCCGAATTCTACAAAGCGCATCAGAATTGTCCACGGCGACGATAGTCAAGATAAAGATAATGAATACATATTTTATGCTATGGGGGAGAATACATTCATGTTTGAAGTAGGGGGAGTCCAAGTACCAATGGTCATCGACTCGGGCGCTGCTGCAAACATCGTTAGTCAGACAACATGGGAGAAAATGAAACAGATGAAAGTATCGGTGTGGGACATGTCAACGGACATTGATAAAAATTTTACATGCTACGCTTCGAACGAGCCATTATATATGTCGGGAAGTTTCATGGCAATGATTCAAGGAGGCGAAAGGAATCTGGCGGCGAAATTCTATGTTGCCAAGGCAGGACAACAAAATTTGTTGGGTGACCAAACGGCGAAAGCTCTGCAGGTCCTGAAAGTTGGTTTTGATATCGGAAACATCTCTAAATCTCCACAAGTCGAATTCCCGAAGTTCAAAGGTGTTACAGTTGAAATACCAATCGATGAAACCGTTCAACCTGTGCAGCAAGCCTTTCGGCGTGCCCCGTACGCTCTTGAGGATAAGGTGAACGATAAGTTACAAATGTTGCAGAAAGAAGGGATTATCGAACGTGTAAGTGGACCATCTCCTTGGGTCTCTCCTATGGTTCCAGTTTTGAAGTCTTCTGGTGAAGTTCGTTTGTGCATCGATATGCGTCGAGCAAACCAGGCGGTTCTCCGAGAAACGCACCCACTACCTCTGGTAGATGAAATTCTTGGATCAGTGTCAGGCGCTAAACTTTTTTCAAAAATCGATATCAAGGACGCATATCATCAACTGGAAATATCAGAAAGATCTAGGCCAATTACTACCTTCATTACAAAAAGCGGTTTATTCAGGTAAATTGTAAAACTATTGATTTTTTTAATTTGAATTCGTATTCTAAAATATTACGCAAATAAAATTAGTAATTTTTGAATTATATTTCGTATTTTTCTAATAATGGACATTCTGTAGATATAGAAGACTCATGTTTGGTATCAGCTGTGCTCCGGAAATCTTCCAAAAGACAATGGAATCATTACTAGCCGGCTTAGAAGGAGTTGTTGTTTATCTTGATGATATAGTAGTATTCGGGTCGACACAGGAAGAACATGATAAACGTCTTCAAGCACTCTTGAAACGTTTACAGGAATATGACGTTCTTTTGAACAACGAGAAGTGCATTTTCGGAGCAAAGGAAATTGATTTTCTAGGACATGTGCTGAGTGAAAAGGTGCTAGCCCAACGGAAAGCCGAATTGAATCGATAACCAAATTTAGGGAACCGAAAACAGTAGCTGAGCTTAGAAGTTTCCTGGGTTTGATTACTTATGTTGGACGATTCATTCCGAATCTGGCAGCCAAAACGGAACCACTGAGGATTTTGTTACGTACAGGAGTAACATTTTCATGGAACGACGATCAGCGTAAAGCTTTCAGAAGGATAAAAGAGGCAGTCAGCGATATAGGCTATTTGGGTTTCTTTGATCGCAAGAAGAGAACGAAATTAATAGTAGATGCAAGCCCTGAAGGTTTAGGGGCGGTCCTACTTCAAGAAAACATGGATGGTCAAAATCAGATAATCGCGTTTGCAAGCAAGGCACTTACCGACTTAGAGCGCAAATACTTCCAAACTGAACGTAAAGCTTTAGCGATCGTGGTTGAAAAATTCCGATTATACTTACTGGGTATCAAGTTTCTTCTCATTACTGATTGCAAAGCATTAAAATTCTTATTCAACCCCCGATCTCGTCCATGTCCACGAATTGAGCGATGGGTGCTTCGTATTCAGTCTTATAACTATGACATTAAGTACGAGCCAGGGGCAACAAATCTGGCCGATGCATTATCCAGGTTGTCAGTAAGTAGCGAGAAGCCTTTCGATAAGACGGCAGAAACCTTTATTAACCATCTAGTGGTAAACTCGATTCCGGAAGCTGTAACACTTGTTCAAGTGGTTGAAGCAACTGAGCAAGATGAAACACTTCAGAAGCTTCAAAAGGCACTACAAACTGGATGTTGGTCAGATGAAGTAAAAGCTTTCAAGTGTTTCAATTCAGAAATACATTCAGCTAAGGGCGTTCTGTTGAGAGGAGACAGGCTTATAATACCCACAGTACTCCGACAACAGGTACTGACATGTGCGCATGATGGTCATCCAGGAATGAGTGTAATGAAACGTAGGTTGAGACAAAAGTTTGGTGGCCAAAAATAGATGAGTGCGTTGAAAAATTTGTGAAGCATTGTGGCTCATGCACGCTTGTGTCAGCTGTAGGTCCCCCTGAACCAATGCACCGTTCAAGAATTCCTGATCGACCTTGGTGTGTAGTAGCAATAGATTTCCTAGGACCACTGCCTTCAGGGCATTTTCTTCTTGTAATAATTGACTACTTTAGTAGATTTACTGAGGCGATCGTAATGAAGCAGATAACTAGTGAACTAACTATTCAAGCATTATTCGAAACATTCAGTCGTTTCGGAGTACCAGAAACAGTCAGATCGGACAATGGGCCACAGTTTGTAAGTGATTCTTTCCGCGCTTTCTGCCGTGAATTTGGCATCGATCACCAAAGAACCACACCGTATTGGCCCCAGGCAAATGGAGAGGTGGAACGAATGAATAACACAATTCTTAAGCGACTAAGGATCAGCCAGGTAGAAGGATCTCCCAATTGGAAGTGGGATTTGCGTACTTTTCTGTTAATGTACAATTCTACTCCGCATTCTACGACAGGAGAAGCTCCATCGGCTCTAATGTTTGGCAGGGTACTTAGAGATAATATCGAGCATTCACAACACCAATAGACTGTGGATGGAAGGAATCAAGGATCGCGATTGGGAACGGAAAGTCTCAGCAGCTGAATCAACAGACCGCCGTAGGAACGCCCAAACCAACCAGTTGAAAGAGGGAGACATTGTGGTTGCCAAAAGGATTTCGAAGGAGAACAAATTATCGACCAACTTCAGCGAAGAGAATTTCAAAATAATTGCAAGAAATGGATCTGAAGTAAGCATCCGCTCAATGGAAACTGGCAAAGTATATCGCAGGAATATCACCCATCTCAAATCCGTAAATGAACCGGTTGAAACCTAAACATCAACACCTGGTGAAGAAATGATACAGACTCCGCATCACCAGATTCCAATGGAAGAACAAACAGCTATCCGTCGCAGTCGTCGAGAGACGAAACGTCCTGAATATCTCGAACAATATATACAAGCATTATTGGATTAAAATTATTTGTAAGGGGGGAGTGTGATGTCGAAGAGATCTAGTGATCCTTGATTAAGTTTTAAGAGAGAGATTAGTATAATCAGTGGTGTGAGACGAGCGGTGAATAAAGATTGTCGTGCTTCAGTAAATTGTGCTCTGTAGTTTCTTGTGAACCCCAAATTCGGAAGTACCTCGATATTTCAGATACCACAGGGATCATTGCCCCAATCTGCATCCGTGAACGCTTCCAACATCTCCGCCGATTCAGTTCGTCGATACACCAGCTTGCCGTCACTAGTACCTTTCAGGTATCTGAGTACACGCTTGAGGTGCACCCAGTGTTCCTCGGTAGCACCACACTGGAACCCAGCGAAGTAACTCACTGCCGCACAGATGTCTGGTCGTGAGGTTATCATTAGGTACATGAGGCACCCTACCAGTTCTCTGTATGGCTTATCCGTAGTCTGTTCCTTGGTGCCTTTCATAAGTTTCAGGTGCGGCTCCATGGGAATGGGCGAAGGCTTGCACTCCTCCATACCAAACCGCTCGAGAACGCTCTGGATGTATGCCCGCTGATCGATAGTCATCGTTCCCGCTTGTCTGTCTCGCTGAATATTCAACCCGAGAAAACTTTTCACCTCCTGAAGGTCCGTTCTCTCGAACTCTGTTGAAAACCGTTTCTTGATGACTTCAATCGCTTGCAGAGAATTACTCAGGATTAAAATATCATCCACATAAATGACGACTAGTACGACGACGCCATCACACGACCACTGATAAAGACAGAAGTCATACTCGCTGCGTTTGAACCTCAGTTTGCACATAAAGTCGTGAAACCGCTGGTTCCAATTCCGAGAAGCTTGCTTTAGACCGTAAATGGCTTTATTGAGTCTGCAAACACGATTCTTCCCCCTCTCAAACCCAGCGGGTTGACGCATGAAAATTTCCTCGTCAAGCGAGCCGTTCAAGAAGGCACACTTGACGTCCATCTGATGGACGTGCCAGTCTTTTTGATTTGCCAAAGCCAGAAGAATGCGTAGCGTGGCCATTTTTGCCACAGGTCAATTGCCATAGTCAAATCCCAGTTTGCCATAGTCAAATCCCAGCCGCTGCGTAAAGCCACGAGCAACCAGTCTAGCTTTATACCGCTCCACCCCACCTTCACTGTTCCGCTTCACCTTGAACACCCACTTGCTGTCAATCACCTTCTTTCCAGCGAGTAATTCGACAAGTTGCCACGTATCATTCTTTTCTAGCGATTCTAGTTCTTCTCTGATAGCACTCTTCCACAACTGCCAGTCACCCCTTTTCTTAAGTTCATTCACATTAGTCGGAATATTTTCAACGAACTCTTCCGCACTCAGAGCGAATGCACTTATGTTCATGTCGTACTCACTGTGCCAACTCGGTGGAATCACGTTCCTACCGCTTTTCCGAGCACCTTCCTCTACTGCGGGACCATTCGAGGGGCCGCCAGCATCTGACACTTCACCATCATCATTGTCATCATCCGAAAAAAAACTTTCCGAATCTGTATCGTTTTGCTCTGTTACACTTACGTCAAGTTCACTTTCCGTATCGGCTACCCGATCTTCAATAATCACTTCATCGTTCTTCTTCTTCTTCTTTGACTTCACCGTACAAATACGCAACTCGCTCTCATTAAAGATGACATCACGGCCGACGAAAACCTTGGTACCATTCCATAATCGGAACCCATTCGGCGCATACCCAACAAAGCTTACCTTTTCACTCTTAGCATCCAACTTTTTGCGCAACTGTTTCGGCACATGCACATAGCACTCGCTGCCAAAAACTCGCAAGTTCGCAACTTCTGGATTATGACCATTCTGGACCATTCTAGGCTTCATACAGTGTCATATCACCCACCTCAGCAGCACTTGGGCTCCGATTCATCAAATATACGGCAGTGTACACCTTCGGGAGACCACTGGATAGCAACATCGCTCGGGCTTTCTCCTCGATGGTACGATTAAGCCGCTCGCTCACGCCATTTTGCTCTGGCGTGTACGGAACCGTTTTCTCCATCTGAATTCCCTTGCTGCGACAAAACTCCTTCATTGCACGACTAGAATATTCTCCCCCATTATCGGTTCTGAGGCGAGAAATCTTCGTGCCGAAATGAGCACTGGCCATAGCCTCATATTCCTTCAAACACTCAAGCACTTGGTCCTTTGTTTGCATCAAATACACCACCGAAACGTGAGTATAATCGTCCGTGAACGACACGAAATATTCATTTCCGTCCCACGACAATGGCGTTATCTTCCTACATACGTTACTGTGAACGATTTCCAACGGGCGCGAAGCGCGTTTCGAATCACTACGCGCTTTGAACGGTTCACGGGATGGCTTCGCGGTTATGCACGGCTCACAGAGCAGTTTCTCATTTTTCTTCACATCACTTGCGATTTTCATACCATCCACCATTCCCCTATTCACTAACTTCAGCAAGTTATCGTTTCCGAGGTGGCCAAATCGCAGGTGCCACAGTTCCAACTGCTTGTTTACTTTTCCGGTGATCATCGCATTGGATTTTTCGCTTCGCAGCTTCACACACTCAAAATCCATACAGTAGAGCCGGCCGAGCTGGCGACCTGTAGCGACCACTTCATTATCGGCCTCAACTGTCACACGCCCACCGAAGAAAATCACTTTCTTTTCAGAGTTCTCTAAGCGCCTCAGCGACAGCAAATTTAACGATAATTCCGGAATGTACAAAACATCTTTGTCCACTCCGGAACCTACCTCCGATTCTGGCTAGGAAATTCCTACGTCTAGCCTAGGCTCCGTAAGCGCACAATTAATTTGCCTCCCAAACGACACCAAAATAAATCCCACCACTGGGACAAACAGCCACCATTCAGAGCGAACAATAAACCCCAACCGGGCAATATCCACGAGAAACACAGACCACCGTTCACTCCTTGAAAATCACCCGCAGTCAAGGATTATCCCAGGATTAAGTTCTTTCGTTGATGCACTTTAAACACGGACCGTTTTCTAATATTAAACTGTATTAAAATCTAAACTTACTGCTACTCAATTTTAACAAAATACGGTATCCAATATTACCGACCGAACCAAATCTAGTTTACGTTTGTACTGGTCACTGATATCTTCAACAGAGCAATCCAACCTTCCTCCGTTCTCTGTTGAAGATATCAGTGACGTAATTACTGACAGCATGGGAGCACATCGCCGTCGGATTCTCTTGCAATCTGCCACGGCATCCATCTCGATCGATATAGTGGTATCGCCATATACCGAATATCCATTGCAGCAACGAACGAGCAGCAGAGTTATCATTGTCTGTTGGTTGCTCTGTTGTCCAGTCTACCCATCGGCTGGTCAGCTGTTATAGCCATAGGAAGGCGGCGCAGCAGCAACGATCGTCGTACAGCGTAAAGCATTGTTTCTCTCCCTCCCATCCATGCCGCATTGTAGACGATCTGCTATCGGTGGTAGACCACAAGAAGAGCAACAACATCCATTGCTCGCCGGGCGATAGATCCACTGCAGATAAACGTATTTTGGCTGCTGCTAGAGATCGCAGAAACCACTGGTGTGCTCAGGAAGGGGCGAGCCCAAACATTCTCACCCACCCTGAAATTCGTTGAATTTCTGAAATAGAAAATAAACTCCTCTTCGGCTGGGATAGGACTGGGAAAGGGATGGTAATGATTTCATTTAGTGTTGGCGATTTAAATAGAATTCCTGTTCCTCTGCTGGTTCCGGCAGAAGACAAACCTTTTCTACCGGTCGTGTGTAATTCCCCGTAGCAGTTCGCACGGTTATCACGCGAACAATGCCATCTGACCCGGGATGGATCTTCTCGATTCTGCCAAGCTTCCAGTGCATGGGTGGCAGATTATCATCGCAGATAACTACCATCTTACCAACTTCGATTTTCACCGGTGGTCGCCAACGTTTAGTTCGTCCTTGGAGTTGAGACAGGTACTCTCGTCGCCACCGGTTCCAAAAATCTTGGAGCCTCCTCTGAACAATCTGAATTTGGGCGAGCCGGTTCATAGGGATTGTCGTCACATCGACCTCTGGTAATGCTTGCAGGGACGCTCCGACCAGGAAATGAGCCGGGGTAAGTGGCTCCAGGTCGTTGGGGTCAGTTGAGAGAGCAGTAAGGGGTCGCGAATTGAGACACCCCTCTACCTGGACCAGCAAGGTAGTCATGTCTTCTATGGACATCGGATTATCCCCGATTACCCTTTGGAGATGGTATTTGGTCGAGCCAACGGCAGCCTCCCAGATGCCACCAAAGTGTGGTCCACTTGGCGGGTTGAAGTGCCATCGTATCCCTTCTTCAAGACAGCAATTTTTAACCTTCTTCCTGTGGTCCTTGTCTTACAGCATTCGTAGTAGGTATTGAAGCCGGTTCCGAGCACCCACGAAATTGGTGCCGTTATCGGAGAATATTTCCGAACACCTTCCCCGTCTGGCCACAAATCTTCGCAGTGCTTGAATAAACCGGTCCGTGGAGAGGTCCGAGACCAACTCAAGGTGCACCGCTTTGGTCGCCATACACACGAAAATGGCACCATACGCCTTCACAGCGGTTCGTCTGGGACCTGGCCTAACATACACAGGACCAAAAAAATCTATTCCCGTTCGCGAAAACGGACGGGCTACCGTTACTCTTTCTGCTGGCAATTCACCCATGAACTGCTTCACTGGAGACGGCTTTGCTCGGAAACACTTGTAGCAGCGATGAACCACCTGCCGTGCGGTACTCCTTCCTCCTAATGGCCAGAATTTTAACCGAACAGTACTCAGTAGCAACTGCGGTCCTGCATGGAGCAATCGTTTATGATAGTCCTCAAACAGTAATCGAGCCAGTTGACGACGACGGTAGTACAATAGGATGTTTGAAGTCCTCCGACTCTGATGAATGTCGTAAGCGTCCGCCTAGGCGAATCATTCCCTCCTGCGACATGTACGGGTGGAACCATCGTAGCTGCGACTTCTGTGAAACTGGAATCCTTTCCGATAAAGCCTTCCATTCATCGGACAGCGTAACTTTCTGGACTAGCCGAACGATGGTGTTTTTGGCTTTACTGAGCTCCTCCGTGGTGAAAAATCCACCTTTCCGATACTCCTTCGGCATCTTGAGCAACTTGATCAAACGTTGCCAATTTAGAATCAATTTAGAATAGTTCGAAAACTTGGCAACGTACTCATTGATGAATGTACCTTCGCTTGTTGTCGTGGCTGTCGTTGTAGTACGGCGTTTCTCTACTTCGACCTCTTCTGCTTCCTGAAGCGCTGGTGGCTGAGGCCATTTTTATTGTCCTTCTAACAGCCAACCAGGACCATGCCACCAGAAACTGTTCTCAGCAATGTTTTCTGGTGTGATTCCTCTGGAGATAAGATCCGCAGGGTTTTGAACTCCTGGAACATGGCGCCACTAGAAACCTTCCGTCAACCGTTGAATTTTCGCGCACCTGTTTCCAACATACGTGTTCCAGGTAGATGGTGTGGCTGCTATCCACCGCTGCACACACGTAGAGTCCGTCCAGAAATGTACAGGCAATGGGAGTCTGATGGATTTCTTCACCTTGTCATACATCTCCGCAGTCAATAGTGCACCACACAGCTCTAACCTCGGGATTGTCTGACTCTTCAACGGTGCTACTTTCGATTTTGACGCGAACAGGTGCACTACCACCGTGCCATGAGAATCCTCACTCCGAACGTAGATACAACCTCCATATGCCTTCTCCGATGCGTCCGAAAAACAATGGAGTTCTATCCGTGTTGCCTCCGGGATAATGACGCATCTGTTGATCCGGATCTGGTTGAGTATTGGAAGTTGTTGATGAAACAATCGCCACGTCTCACCCACCGTTTTGGGAAGCTGCTGATCCCAATCTAAGCGTTCTTGATCTTCGTTCTTCAGAGTCCACAACATCTGCATAAACACCTTATACGCCGTTATGGCAGCACCGATGAGTCCTAGCGGATCGAAAAGGGTCGCGATAATAGACAGAACCTTGCGCTTGGTCAGAGTTTCTGCTTCATCTAACGGTGGAACATTGAATTGGAATCGTAGAGTATCAGTACCCGGCATCCAAGTTAGGCCAAGCGTTTTTACCGACGGATCTGGATCAAGACAAATCTCCGTAGACGGCAATGCTAAATCTACATCTGAAACTCCATGCAGCGCCTGCAGATGATTGGACGCCCACTTCCGGAGCTTGAATCCTCCAGACTCCATTAAACCTTGTAGCTGCTTCCTCAACTCCACCGCTTCGTCCACCTCGTTTGTGCCAGTTATCACGTCATCCATATACGTGTCCTCCCGTACTGCCTGGGCAGCGAGCGGAAACCCTTCTTCCTCGTCGTCTGAGAGCTGCTTCAAAACCCTTGTAGCCAAAAAGGGTGCTGGTTTCGTGCCGTACGTGACAGTATTCAGCTGAAACGCGCTGATTTCCTCTTCCGGTGATGAGCGCCACAAAATGGATTGCAAGGGTCTGTCTTCCTTACAAACCAGGACTTGTCGAAACATTTTTTCGACGTCCGCTACAAGCATCACCTGTTTTGTCCGACTCCGCATGATAATCGATCGTAGATCGTCTTGTATGATGGGTCCCACTAGCAGTGCATCATTCAACGTCACCCTAGTCGACGTTTCGCTTGAAGCATTGAACACAACACGAACCTTGGTTGTAGTGCTGGCTTGCTTAACTACCGGGTGATGTGGTAGATAGCAGCGTTTCGGTTGAATTTGAGCTATCTCGACCTTGGTCATGTGGCCGAGTTGAAGATACTCCTTCATGAAAGAGCGGTATTGGTCACGGAGCTCTGCATCCTTCGCTAACCTGCGCTCCGTGCTTTGAAGACGACGAACTGCAATGCCCCTTGACTCGCCAATTCGACCCAAAATGTCTTCATCTTTCGGCAATGAAACGGTATAACGGCCGTCCTCCCCACGTCGGACCGTTCGAACAAAGTGCTCCTCGCAACGCGCTTCGTGTGGCGAATAGTTTTCGGTAACTCCGACCTCCTCGCAGGACCAAAATCGGGCTACTAATTCTTCAAGGCCTTCTGAAGCCGACACGTTGCAGCTGATGTTCAGCGATTGGTTGGAAACCGATGCTCCTCCACAAACGACCCAACCGAAAACGGACTCATTAAGGGCCGGCAGTCGATCTCCCAATGAAATCTGCCGCCCGCTTCTGAAGAAATTGAAAAATGATTCGATTCCCAGAACCATGTCTACACCCATGGACACATTGAACGATGGATCGGCCAATTCGACTCCATCTGGGACGTTCCACTCCTCAATGTTGATCGATGAAGTCGGTAGGTTGACGGTTACCTTAGGTAGAACGAGGAAACTCATGCGCTGAGAGAATTCCGTCAGCCTCGATCGAACGGTGGCCTCAAGCTGCTGCCTAACCTTGGTAACTGCCTGGCCAATCCCATGAATCTTGACATCTACCTTGCTGCGTCTGACCTTCATCCGTTGACTGAGGCTTTCAGTCACAAAGTTGCTCTCCGATCCAGAGTCTAAAAGAGCGCGAGCTGGATAACGATGTCCATTGTTGTCCTCGACGATCACGACAGCAGTCGCCAGCAATACCTTTGCCTGTCGAGTAGATCCATGTCCCACAACCGTGTCTGCAGCCGCCATGTTGGAAACTTGGGGATCGAGTACACTAGGGTTGACACTTGAACTGCCACGTGAAGTAGATGGCTCCGTGGAATCGCGAACTTCTCTTGAAGCGGTGGATTTCGTAGGCTTTGTAATCACCGTTGGCTTCGATGAACTCTCCCTACCAGGCCTAAAGCACACCAGCGAATGATGGCGGTTTTGGCAGAAACGACATGAGAATTTAGACTGGCACTCCTTTGCGTGGTGCCCAGGTTTGAAGCAATTGCGGCACAGCGAGTGGCTTCTGAGCACTCCTTCCCTTTCAAACTGCGGCATCCCTTGAAAAACGCTGCATTGGAACAGCAAGTGACTGGCGCCGCATACTACACATCGTCCTCCTACCGTCTGAGTAGTGCTGAAGCTACTCTTGATGTTGGAAGCCTTGGATTTACTAGATTGCTGCCACTGAATAGCGCCTCTTGATTCTGCTGCCTTCGCTGGAAGAGATTCCAGCATACGAATGCGCCGCTGAAGGTAATCGCTCAACTCCTCCACCGTGTCTTGTTGTTTGGTTGACGAAAACTCCTCCCATCCCCGCCGCGTGACCGGATCCAAGCGTGTAGTAAGCATGTTGACCAACAGCAAATCTCGATAATCGGCGGGCTGAACAATGTTGTCCAAGGTCTGCACTATTCTCTCGAAGCCGTCGACGAGTGTGTGCAGATCTGACGAGGACTCCTTCGTCAAACACGGAAGCTTGAACAGCGCTTGCACTTGAAGCTTCTTCAGATGCTTGCTGTTGTCATACCGCTTGAGTAGAAGATCCCAAGCGATCTTGTAATTGGCACTGGTGATCGGGAGAGAATCGATCAAGTTCTTCGGTTCCCCTTGTAGACACCCCTTGAGATAGTAGAACTTTTCTACCTCAGGCAGATCCGCCTTGCCATGGATCAAGGAGGAAAAGAGATCACGAAAATTAAGCCACTCTTCCACGTTTCCACCAAAAGTTTGGAGCTTGATCTGCGGTAACTTGATATGGTCAAGGCTTAGTCACATTATTGGTATGATTTAAGTCCACTGGGTCCTGCTTCAGCTTGGTCTGGTCCAACAAAAACGCTTTCGCTTAGTAGAAGCACTCGTTGAACTCCTACCTCTCTTTTGTTAAAGGGGTCCGTCTTATCGTCGTGGTAATCGTGCGTTTTGACCTCGATAAGGTACTTGGAGAACTTCTCACGTAATTCGTCTAGCTTTTCTAAACGAACCGTGACTTGATTGAGTGAGGCATCCCCGGGGAAATCTCCAACGAAGTCTCAAATATCGCTGAAAGATTGCTGCACCTCCGTCAGCTTAGAAACCAGCATCTTATACATCGCAGCTTGGCTCCTCGACATGGCAGCAGTCGAACGGTAGTTGATCGGTTGAAGACGAAGAGAAATGAGGCTGTAGTATCCTAAACGTTTACACTTCGGCTGCACATATACTGTTCAACTCACCTGATCGAGTGAACAGCGTCACTGGAGCAGCAATAACGTAAAACCCGAAGTTCAAATTCCAAATCGCTGGCTTGACGGCTCAAGATTTGGTCCAAGTATAAGAAGTATGTATCGAATGGCGTGAAGAGGAGGAATAATGTGTGTAGTAAACCAAAATATTTGCTTCGACGGGACATATACCGTGCAACTCACCCAGAGAAAACAACGGCGTACCAAATGCCCGTATCAAATATAGCCGAACGTATCCAAATCCAAACGTTCAATTTTGAGTGAGGCTATATTATGTTAGCCTCGATAATCAACAGTAGCAGTCAGTGTGTGAATTGTGGAGGTAGTGTGGTGAAAGCCAAGGAGGATAATTTTATTTAAAACGTGGAGTATCCAATGTCCTCGCTTCGGAAGACATACACTATGTGTTCACTAACCTGGAAGACGAACCACGTCACTGCCTCCTTGCTTGAGTCCACCCGAAACTGCACCAACGAAATTCTCGGGGTCCGGCAGAGTAATCCAGCTAGCTCCAGCTTGGTCGAAAATCCAATCAACCCCTGTTGATGAGCCTGACTACGGCTCCGTGATGGCGACGTACCGTGCAGCAATGGATTGAGAGTCTGGGTTGGTTTATAGAAGGCCTAGCTACGGGAAGACAGACACTAAGTATCCTTAATTAATTACCTGGAAAAGTAGCAGGTTGTGCTAACTTAGTGTTGTCCTCCAAACCGTTCCAGGCAGGCTGTATCCACCCCGATTCCAATTGGAATCCAACAAGGCTCGACTTGGCGCGAAGACGATAATAACTCTCTTTATCCTTTTATCCTTGCTGGGTATTCTTCGCCGATCGTGATGGCGATTCGCTGTTGTCCCGTGATGACAATACAGAAGATCACTTTGCCCTCCCAATGGCGGAGATTTTATCGCTCCGATTTCGTAAATATCCTGGTTCCGTTTATCTGGTTCGAAGGACCAAATGTCCACTCCGGAACCTACCTCCGATTCTGGCTAGGAAATTCCTACGTCTAGCCTAGGCTCCGTAAGCGCACAATTAATTTGCCTCCCAAACGACACCCGGGCAATATCCACGAGAAACACAGACCACCGTTCACTCCTTGAAAATCACCCGCAGTCAAGGATTATCCCAGGATTAAGTTCTTTCGTTGATGCACTTTAAACACGGACCGTTTTCTAATATTAAACTGTATTAAAATCTAAACTTACTGCTACTCAATTTTAACAAAATACGGTATCCAATATTACCGACCGAACCAAATCTAGTTTACGTTTGTACTGGTCACTGATATCTTCAACAGAGCAATCCAACCTTCCTCCGTTCTCTGTTGAAGATATCAGTGACGTAATTACTGACAGCATGGGAGCACATCGCCGTCGGATTCTCTTGCAATCTGCTACGGCATCCATCTCGATCGATATAGTGGTATCGCCATATACCGAATATCCATTGCAGCAACGAACGAACAGCAGAGTTATCATTGTCTGTTGGTTGCTCTGTTGTCCAGTCTACCCATCGGCTGGTCAGCTGTTATAGCCATAGGCGGCGCAGCGGCAACGATCGTCGTACAGCGTAAAGCATTGTTTCTCTCCCTCCCATCCATGCCGCATTGTAGACGATCTGCTATCGGTGGTAGACCACAAGAAGAGCAACAACATCCATTGCTCGCCGGGCGATAGATCCACTGCAGATAAACGTATTTTGGCTGCTGCTAGAGATCGCAGAAACCACTGGTGTGCTCAGGAAGGGGCGAGCCCAAACATCCGATCCGAATTTCTATTTCGCTACCATCCACAATCGCACAAGCAGTAACACTTGGTAACACGACCTTTAAACCGAGCAATCAGATTTACTCCACTTTTGGCAGTCTGAATGACTACTGGCGACTCAATCTTCTCCAGACAATCGAAAACCGCTTTGTTGTTCGACATGTGTTCCGATGCTCCACTGTCCAAATACCACTTGGAACTCGCCACCGCACTAGCCGCAACAACATCTGAATGACTATCCGCCGCAACAAACGAAACTGTTTTCGTCCCGACGTTCGCGGTATTCACTGCACTTTTCTTCGACTGCTTCGGGGGGGCTATTTTGTATTCATTTTCGGGCACTGCGCTTTTCGGTGCCCCGGCTGACCACAACTAAAACACTTGAGTTTTGCTTTGTTTTGCTTTCCAGCAAAGTCGCTCCGTCCACCTCTGATTTCTGCTGCTGCTCGCGACACTTCGCCTCCATATCAAAATACCTACTTTTGGCGAACGAGATTCATAGCGAGCTTATCGGACACCGCCTCCATGGCGGTGGAGACCGCATCGTACGATGACGGCATTGTCAACATCAAATGACAAATGACATCCTCCTCGTCCATCTGTGCACCGGCTCCTTAGATTTCTCGGACCAGCTTATCAAAACGGAGAAAGTGGTCCTGCAGTCGGTCATTTTCCTGGAAGCGCATGGAGAGCAGCTGTCGTTTCAACAGGAAACGATTGGTGATACTCTTCCTTTCGAATACATCGTGAAGCCCGTCCCAAATCTGTTTCGGACTTTGTTTGTCTTTAATGGAACGTACACACGGTCAAGCAATTCGACCAACATTGACTCCACCTCTCGTTTATTCAAACATCCATCAAGTTTTACCAACAGCGGCACGAACAATCGACCAACAATATCATACACGAAAGACCGAAGCGCCAACTTGAGTACCAAACATCAGAAACTATATGAGGGTTTGTGCAACTTCACTACAAATGCTCAAACATGTTCGGCGAACCTTGACTCCAGCCCCGACAACTCAAACCAAAATCAAACCGTTTTAATTTTTTCCAACCGAGCCGCCAACTGTCAAATGGTTGTTCGAACAACTTCACACACGTTCAAACAAAGCAGCAACAGAAGCGTTTTCTGGAGGGCGGAGTCAATGTTCGTCAAACTGCTTGACTGGTGTGTACGTAGCATAATGTATTCGAGGTGACTGTCCGCTATCGCTTGAATCAGCACGGACCGACACTTGTTGTCCTGCTTTATTCGTGCTTTCTTCTTCGCCTCCTTGACCGCTTTTACGTCCGCCGTTTCTGTCGCTGGAATCACCCAAAAGCTCTCATCCTCCGCCGCTACCTCGACGCACTGAAGCACTTCCAACTGCTGGAGATATGCTTTCATACGGAACACCCAGTTGTTAAAACCGGTCCCGTCGAACGGCTTAATCCGGAGACTTCTGGTATCGTCCTCCATTCCCGACACTTTTTGCGGTACTTTTCCGAAAAAAAACGCGGTTATGCTGGGCACATAACCTATTAATACGAGAGAAAATAAAACGCGTACTTTGCAGTGAATATAAGAACAACTAGTAATTTTTATTTGACGTTTCAATACACAACAAAACAGTATTAGGTAATTCAATTGTATTTAACTCAAGTTACACTGTTATCAATAACCAACGATTTTTAATTTGAATAATGATTTTCTTTCTGTGTACCAATTAATTCACTTCACGCCCAAAAACTGTTGAAAACTGCTTTCCAAAAATCGAAGTAAGAGACAAATTTGACGACAGTAGTGTGAATGCAATAAAATGCGGAAGACTCAAATTCACTAGCGCAATAAGTGAAATGGTGAGTACAAAATCTACGCGATGCAACTTCATTCAATACAACGTATACGCCAGCCAACACGCAAACAAAGATGTGCATACACAAGTAAATAATCATCTCTTCGCAGTTGCCAGATTAATTTATTGGAAAAAAACATTGCTGTTTGTCGTATTGAACAATAAAACCAAAAATAAATATTGAAACATGTTACGTAAGCTTCTATTACATTCCAAGTGGTGTATAAAAAAAATTTAAACCGATAAATACCCATATATTTGATACACCATGAACATGTCTTATGATATAAATTAAACAATTCGTCAAGTCTGGCAACATTATGCATCAGCTGGCATATTTTTACAGCCCCATTTCCACCCACCCCAGTTGTAAACAACATTTTATTCATCGCTGCTGCACTTTTCTGTACCAATTGCATCACTATTACAAACAAGTGATACAGTCATTAATTTTCAAAACATTGTGATGGAGTCTTGAGCCTTAACACTAGGATTGATTCGCTAAAAAAACTTACGCGGATATAGACTAACGCAAAATGAACTCCCCCAAGAAATTATGACGTTTGAGCGGGTCGCATAATGAACGCAAAATGAACTTTTGTTCGAGAAGACGAGCCGCTCAAATGTCAAAATCCATCGGGTGAGTGAATTCGATGAACCCCTGCATAAGTCGATTTCGATTTCGCTGCTGGCTACCGTGCGCATTTAACTTGAAGATCGTGACAGCTGCCGCAAGCCCCCTCATGTTTACATATTTTTTCATTGTTCTCAGCTCTCCAGCTGATCATGTTTACACAACAAAATCAGCTGGCGCTTCGATGTTTACATTCAGTCCTATTGTTCTCAACCGACCACGTGCTTGACGATCAAGGTAATCTATAAAAAGGTTGTCGAAAATGCCTTGAAATACAAAATTGACAACTCTTGAATTTCGTCGAGCGAATCTAATCATTCGTGAAAAATAAATACAATACATTCGTGCAGAAAATCGTTGTAACTAAATTTTCAAATGGGTATATCTCAGTGGTTTTTCAACCGATTTTCTCAGTTTTTTCACCAACCTCTTAGCCATCTCTTCTAGTTTCTGTACATTGCAAAATATTGTATCTAGGGGTGTTCAATTTTTCACTAGAGCTGTGGGAGTAAAGCAACGGATTTAGAAAAATGCGATTTTTGGAGATATACTTATCTTTCATTACCAAAAATGATATCTATTCATATAATGATCAGTGTTGGTAGTAACTCAAAATCTCAAAAAAACTTAAAACTCATATACGAAACATGTGAGATAATAAATTTTGATGTTCTAGGATCTCCGAACTGTACTGGAATTTGAATCAAATGGTCTACCGAATCAACCAAGGCTTCCATGATGCCCCCAGCCGCAGTATCAACCCAATTTTGTCCTCCAATCATATGAGATGTTGTAAGATCTCCAAATTGTCCTGGAGTTTGAATCAAATGGTCTACCGAATCAACCAAGGCTTCCATGATGTCCCATACCGCGGTATCAACCCAATTATGTCCTCCGAGTATTTATCTTTCACTTGCGTCTCAAATCCAGGCATTTGAGTTGTTGTAAGATCTCCAAATTGTCCTGGAGTTTGAGTTAAATGGGCCCTCCTTAGCCGTGCGGTAAGATGCGCGGCTACAAAGCAAGACCATGCTGAGGGTGGCTGGGTTCGATTCCCGGTGCCGGTCTAGGCAATTTTCGAATTGGAAATTGTCTCGACTTCTCAGGGCATAAAAGTATCATCGTGTTAGCCTCATGATATACGAATGCAGAAATGGTACCTTGGCTTAGAAACCTCGCAGTTAATAACTGTGGAAGTGCATAATGAACACTAAGCTGCGAGGCGGCAATGTCCCAGTGGGGGATGTAATGCCAATGAAGAAGAAGAAGAAGACTCACATTTAAATTACGCGAAAATTTTTTGCTCCGCACTCAACGTTTGTTTATTACAATTATACTCAAGTCGATTTTCACCCATTAATGGATATAAACTTTGAACTTCGAAATGAGGAAAAGTATACAATAGACCTCTTCATGTTTTCAAAAAGTATCACAAATTCAACCGGTCAGCCCAGAATCACAATTCTTATGCTAAAAAAAGTCTCCTGTCAAATTTTCAGCAAATTCGGATAAAATTTCGAGGTGGCTCAAGTCGATTTAGTGTTTTTGGGCTATTTTCAATTTTGGAAAAAATCTAACAAGAGATATAAACATCGAAAACTATCGCAACAACCTCTATACGGACGCTTTTGGTGTGCTCTACAAGTCTTGTGAACATTGCGATTCGTTCCGTTCACGTTTTGTCCATGTTAAAGTGATTTTCAAGCTGCATAAAAATACTGTTTTCCCCAAACATCGTTGTTCTACAAAATTCTTGAATCTATGACAAATGATTGCTAATTTATTATATTATTATTCCTCTTTTTTCCCTGGAAAAATACTGTTTTCCCCAAACGTCGTTGTCTCCAAAATTCTTGAATTTATGACAAATGATTGCTAATTTATTATATTATTATTCCTCTTTTTTCCCTGGAAATTTGAGTTATATAATTGCTTATGTGTGATTTACCGTTAAATTCTTAAAAAATCAGAAGCTGAACATTTGTCATAAATTTGCACGCTGAGATTTCTTCAAACAAGTTGTTCAAACAAAGAAGCTTCGATTTCACTTGTTACTACGATGCACTCGATGTTAAAAGCATGCAAACATATGGTGATATTAACAAAATTTGGAAGTCGTTTGTTTCAAATATCATATGATTTGATTTATGTTTTGTTCGAACAACTTGTTTGAAGAAAACCTAACGTGCAAATTTACGACAAATGTTCAGCTTCTGATTTTTAAGAATTCAACGGTAAATCGCACATTGGCAATTATATTACTCAAATTTCCAGGGAAAAAAGAGGAATAATAATATAATAAATTAGCAATCATTTGTCATAAATTCAAGAATTTTGTAGACAACGACGTTTGGGGAAAACAGTATTTTTATGCACTTTAAAGCTTAAAAATCACTTTAACATGGACAAAACGTGAACGGAACGAATCGCAATGTTAACAAAACTTGTAGAGCACACCAAAAGCTTCCGTATAGAGGTTGTTGCGATAGTTTTCGACGTTTATATCTCTTGTTAGATTTTTTCCAAAATTGAAAATAGCCCAAAAACAGTAAATTGACTTGAGCTACCTCGAAATTTTATCCGAATTTGCTGAAAATTTGATAGTAGACTTTTTTTAGCATAAGAATTGTGATTCTGGGCTGACCGGTTGAATTTTTGATACTTTTTGAAAACATGAAGAGGTCTAGTATACAATCAAGAGACACCAGAACCGGCCTCATGTTTGAGGTCGCAATACGCACACCCAATATTTTTTTACACGGTTGGTATTCTTTACTGGGAAATGATTTTTCACAGCTTTTTAAATACCACCTGTTTTTTTTTTTTTTAATTTTTTGTGATTTTTTTCATGGGGTTAATTCAAAGTTTCATTTACACTAATGGTCTTAATCGACTAAAACCGACCCGTGTAAAAAGAACTTCGTTCTGTAAAATGGATTTCAATACAGATCAGAATACAACATTTTAAGAAAATCTATAATTTTGCTGCAAAACCGGCAAAATGTTTTACGCTTTACTGAACGGAGTAACATAAACCCACTTGGGAATCGTAGTAATAATATTTCATTGTAGTTTAAAACATTTTTTGGTGTCACCGATCTAGCAACAGTACACGCAGAAAAAAATATTTTAAAAACAACAATATTTCACATAAATTTAAAAAGGATTTCGCATTGTTTTGGCGGTAATAAGAAATATTGTTGTTTCAACAATCCAATATTATTGTTTTTACGAGAGCTGGAGCTGGAATTTGAAGGAGCTTTCTGAAAAGCTTTCATCGACTACAATACTATTGTTGATTCAACAAGAGATCTATGTTTAATTCAAATGCCATTAATTTTGGATTAAAATGGCTTTTCTTTCGGCAATATTACATTGAATTCAAATAAATATTTCAATTGTTTTTTTGGTTTTGTTGTTAATATTTTTTTCCGTTTTTTCACAATAATAAAAATGATACAGATTTTCATTTTAAACCTCCGCCTGCGTTCTTGTATGAGAGGAACCAAATGCCGTTCTGAAACCAAATCCTTTTAGTATTGAAAATCAGGAAAAAATCAATTATTCGCTTACCTGTTTAGAAATGTACCCATCTGGCAATGTTGAACGCAAAATATTTGTCCTCCAGCGCTTCTCCGAAACTCCGTCGTATGTGAGTTTTGTTCAATCGGTGAAATTGTTAGTTGAATCTTTCCTCAAAGTGGCTTGTTCTGTAATAATCAAAAGTCAAAACCAGATTAAAACACAATTTCACATTATTGGTAAAAATATAAAAACATACCTTGGTGAATGAATGGTAAGTATCCAACAGGAAGCCGCCAATTTATTCTCAAGCGTTTTTGAAAACAAATTTTTCTCAAGTCCCACCATTGTTGACACTAAAATCAATCCGTACATTTCAAAATGCCTAATTATTTTTGTGAAATAAATACCAGGTGACGGCAATCATTTGCATTCGTCGCACGCACCTCTATAACATCATACACACCAACAAGCTCTATACTGCAAAACCTCTTTTTGCGCCCAAAACGGGGGAGCGTAAATGGAATCAGAGCGTAAAAAGAGGGAGCGTTATTTCGAATTTAGGGCGTAAAAAGAGGGAGCGTTATTTGGAATTTTGAGCGTAAAAAGAGGGAGCGCTATTTGGAATTTGGAGCGTAAAAAAAGTTTGCAATCTTTTAGGTAAGCAAAATTTGATATTTAACTCACTTTTAGTCTTAAGATGTGTCTTTTACCAATTTTGGTATTAGGGTCGTCCAAATTGTTTCCGTTATCATGGTCGTCCAATTGTTTGAATGCTGAGGCCTTAAGATGTTCTTGGTACGCCAATTAATCAACAAGTCATGAGTGGTGCAGATCCTTGATAACGCAGAGTAAGACGTTCATCACCGTTTTCACGTATTTAAAGTTTTACAAGAACCTCCTGGAGCTTGGACCTGTGTTTTGTGATACATTGGATAGAACGCAACCATTGCATAGGTTCACGGCCATCCAAGAAAACCCTGGAATAGGCCTTAAGATCTACACGCGTAACCAGAAATCTTTCGCCTTGTTTCAAAAATGGTACAACCCCTTTGTGTTACATAGAATAGAATGCGTCCATTGCATATGTTCACGGTCATCCAAGAAAACCCTGGAATAGGCCTTAAGATCTACACGCGTAACCAGAAATCTTTCGCCTTGTTTCAAAAATGGTACAACCCCTTTGTGGTACATAGAATAGAATGCGTCCATTGCATGGGTTCACGGTCATCCAAGAAAACCCTGGAATATGCCTTAAGATCTACACGCGTAACCAGAAATCTTTCGTCTTGTTTCAAAAATGGTACAACCCCTTTGTGGTACATAGAATAGAATGCGTCCATTGCATAGGTTCATGGTCATCCAAGAAAACCCTGGAATAGGCCTTAAGATCTACACGCGTAACCAGAAAACTTTCGCCTTGTTTCAAAAATGGTACAACCCCTTTGTGGTACATAGAATAGAATGCGTCCATTGCATAGGTTCACGGTCATCCAAGAAAACCCTGGAATAGGCCTTAAGATCTACACGCGTAACCAGAAATCTTTCGATTTGTTTCAAAAATGGTACAACCCCTTTGTGGTACATAGAATAGAATGCGTCCATTGCATAGGTTCACGGTCATTCAAGAAAACCCTGGAATAGGCCTTAAAATATACACGCGTAACCAGAAATCTTTCGCCTTGATTCAAAAATGGTACAACCCCTTAGTCGTACATAGAATAGAATGCGTCCATTGCATAGGTTCACGGTCATCCAAGAAAACCCTGGAATAGGCCTTAAGATCTACACGCATAACCAGAAATCTTTCGCCTTGTTTCAAAAATGATACAACTCCTTTGTGGTACATAGAATAGAATGCGTCCATTGCATAGGTTCACGGTCATCCAAGGAAACTCTGAAATAGGCCTTAAGATCTACACGCGTAACCAGAAATCTTTCGCCTTGTTTCAAAAATGGTACAACCCCTTTGTGGGACATAGAATAGAATGCGTCCATTGCATAGGTTCATGGTCATCCAAGAAAACCCTGGAATAGGCCTTAAGATCTACACGCGTAACCAGAAATTATTCGCCTTGTTTCAAAAATGGTACAACCCCTTTGTGGTACATAGAACAGAATGCGTCCATTGCATAGGTTCACGGTCATCCAAGAAAACCCTGGAATAGGCCTTAAGATCTACACGCGTAACCAGACATTTTTCGCCTTGTTTCAAAAATGGTAGAACCCCTTTGTGGTACATAGAATAGAATGCGTCCATTGCATAGGTTCATGGTCATCAAAAAAACTATGGAATAGGCCTTAAAATCTACACGCGTAACCAGTGCTCTTTCGGCTTGTTTTAAAAATGGTACGACCCACTTGTGGTACATAGAATAGAATGCGTCCATTGCATAGGTTCACGGTTATCCAAGAAAACCCTGGAATTGGCCTTAAAATCTACACGCGTAACCAGAAATTTTTCGCCTTATTTCAAAAATAGTACAACCCCTTTGTGGTACATAGAATAGAATGCGTCCATTACATAGGTTCACGTTCATGCAAGAAAACCCCTGGAATAGGCCTTAAGATCTACACCCGTAACCAGAAATCTTTCGCCTTGTTTTAAAAGTGGTACAACCCCTTTGTGGTACATAGAATAGAATACGTCCATTGCATAGGTTCACGGTCATCCAAAAAAACCCTGGAATAGGCCTTAAGATCTACACGCGTAACCAGAAATCTTTCGCCTTGTTTCAAAAGTAGTACAACCCCTTTGTGGCACATAGAATAGAATGCGTCCATTGCATAGGTTCACGGTCATCCAAGAAAATCCTGGAATAGGCTTAAGGATCTACACGCGTAACCAGAAATCTTTCGCCTTGTTTCAAAAATGGTACAACCCCTTTGTGGTACGCAGAATAGAGTGCGTCCATTGCATAGGTTCACGGTCATCCAAGAAAACCCTGGAATAGGCCTTAAGATCTACACGCGTAACCAGAAATCTTTCGCCTTGTTTCAAAAGTGGTACAACCCCTTTGTGATACATAGAATAGAATGCGTCCATTGCATAGGTTCACGGTCATCCAAGAAAACCCTGGAATAGGCCTTAAGATCTACACGCGTAACCAGACATTTTTCGCCTTGTTTCAAAAATGGTAGAACCCCTTTGTGGTACATAGAATAGAATGCGTCCATTGCATAGGTTCATGGTCATCAAAAAAACTATGGAATAGGCCTTAAAATCTACACGCGTAACCAGTGCTCTTTCGGCTTGTTTTAAAAGTGGTACGACCCACTTGTGGTACATAGAATAGAATGCGTCCATTGCATAGGTTCATGGTCATTCAAGGAAACCTTGGAAAGGGCCTCAAGATCTACATGCGTAATCAAAAATCCTTCAGCTTGTTTTGAAAGTGGTACAACCCCTTTGTTGTACATATAATAGAATGCGTCCATTGCATAGGTTCATGGTCATCCAAGAAAATCCTGAAAAAGGGCCTTAAAATCTACACGCGTAACCAAAAATATTTCGGCTTGTTTCGGAAGTGGTACAACCCCTTTGTGGTACATATAATACATAACTTGTTTATTCTCCAATAACTGCCTCCATTACGAAGGTTGATTCACAGACCTCGACTTTGTAGACTACCTGGATCCCACGACAACAACAAGAAGTACTCGGAATATAAATATATACCAAGAAGGTGTTACACAACTTGTTTATTCTCAAATAACTGTCTTCATTACGGAGGTTGATCAACAGACCTTGACTCTATGGAGTTCGTAGACTACCTGTCATCAATAACAATATCAAGAACTAACAGGAATACAAACATATACCTAGAAAAGGGTCACACAACTTGTTTATTCTTCAATAACTGTCTCCATTACGAAGATTGATCCACAGACCTTGACTCTATGGAGTTCGTAGACTTCCTGGCATCAATGACAACATCAAGATCTACTTGGAATACAAATATATACCTATAAGGGGTCACACAACTTGTTTATTCTTCAATAACTGCCTCCATTACGGAGGTTGATCCACAGACCTTGACCCAGTGGAGTTCGTAGACTACCTGGCATCAATGACAACATCAAGATCTACTTGAAATACAAATATATACATCAGAGGGGTTGCACAACTCGTTTATTCTTCAATAACTGCCTCCATTACGGAGGTTGATCCACAGACCTTGACTCTGTGGAGTTCGTAGACTACCTGGAGCCTACGACAACAACAAGAACTACTTGAAATACAAACATATACCAAGAAGGGGTTACACAACTTGTTTATTCTCCAATAACTGTCTCCGCTACGGAGGTTTATCCACAGACCTTGACTCTATGGAGTTCGTAGACTACCTGGCATCAATAACAACATCAAGATCTACTTGAAATACAAAAATATACCTAGAAGGGGTCGCACAACTTGTTTATTCTTCAATAACTGCCTCCATTACGGAGGTTGATCCACAGACCTTGACTCTGTGGAGTTCGTAGACTACCTGGAGCCTAGCCTACCTAGCCTGCCTGGAGGGGTTACACAACTTGTTTATTCTCCAATACAGTCAAACCTCCATGAGTCGATATTGAAGGGACCATCGACTCATGGAAATATCGAGATGTGGAATAGAAAATCCTTGAAAAGCTTTTTGGAGGGACCATCACAGTAACCCAGAAAATAATTTTTAGTATGGAATAATTTGCTTCCATGAGTCGATATCGAGTCATAGAACATCGACTCATGGAGGTTTGACTGTAACTGTCTCCATTACGGAGGTTGATCCACAGACCTTGACTCTATGCAGTTCGTAGACTACCTGGCATCAATGACAACATCAAGATCTAATTGAAATACAAATATATACCTAGAAGGGGTCGCACAACTTGTTTATTCTTCAATAATTGCCTCCATTACGGAGGTTGATCCACAGACCTTGACTCTGTGGAGTTCGTAGACTACCTGGAGCCTACGACAACAACAAGAACTACTTGGAATACAAACATATACCAAGAAGGGGTTACACAACTTGTTTATTCTCCAATAACTGTCTCCGTTACGGAGGTTGATCCACCGACCTTGACTCTATGGAGTTGGTAAACTTTCTGGAGCCGACGACAACAACAAGAACTACTCGGAAAACAAACATATACAAAGAAGGGGTCACACAACTTGTTTATTCTTTAATAACTGCCTCCATTGCGGAGGTTGATCCACAGACCTTGACTCTGTGGAGTTCGTAGACTACCTGGAGCCTACGACAACAACAAGAACTACTTGGAATACAAACATATACCAAGAAGGGGTTACACAACTTGTTTATTCTTCAATAACTGCCTCCATTACGGAGGTTGATCCACAGACCTTGACTCTATGGAGTTCGTAGACTCTATATCTCTCAATAACAACATCAAGATCTACTTGAAATACAAATATATACCTAGAAGGGGTTACACAACTTGTTTATTCTCCAATAACTGTCTCCGTTACGGAGGTTGATCCACCGACCTTGACTCTATGAAGTTGGTAAACTTTCTAGAGCCGACGACAACAACAAGAACTACTCGGAAAACAAACATATACCAAGAAGGGGTCACACAACTTGTTTATTCTTTAATAACTGCCTTCATTGCGGAGGTTGATCCACAGACCTTGACTCTGTGGAATTCGTAGACTACCTGGAGCCTACGACAACAACAAGAACTACTTGGAGTACAAACATATACCAAGAAGGGGTTACACAACTTGTTTATTCTTCAATAACTGCCTCCATTACGGAGGTTTATCTACAGACCTTGACTCTATGGAGTTCATAGACTACCTGGCATCAATAACAACATCAAGATCTACTTGAAATACAAATATATACCTAGAAGGGGTTGCACAATTTGTTTATTCTTCAATAACTGCCTCCATTACGAAGGTTGATCCACAGACCTTGACTCTGTGGAGTTCGTAGACTACCTGGAGCCTACGACAACAACAAGAACTACTTGGATTACATACATATACCAAGAAGGGGTTACACAACTTGTTTATTCTCCAATAACTGTCTCCATTACGGAGGTTGATCCACAGACCTTGACTCTATGGAGTTGGTAAACCTTCTGGAGCCGACGACAACAACAAGAACTACTCGGAAAACAAACATATACCCAGAAGGGGTCACACAACTTGTTTATTCTCCAATAACTGTCTCCGTTACGAAGGTTGATCCACAGACCATGACTCTACGGAGTTCGTAGACTACCTGGCATCAATGACAACATCAAGATCTGCTTGAAATACAAATATATAATTAGAAGGGGTCGCACAACTTGTTTATTCTTCAATGACTGCCTCCAATACGGAGGTTTATTATACAGACCTTGACTCTATGGAGTTGGTATACTTCCTGGAGCCCACAACAACAACAAGAATTACGAGGAATACAAACATATACCCAGAAGGAGTCACACAACTTACTTATTATCCAATAACTGCCTCCATTACGGAGGTTGATCCACAGACCTTGACTCTGTGGAGTTCGTAGACTACCTGGAGCCTACGACAACAACAAGAACTACTAGGAATACAAACATATACCCAGAAGGGGTCACACAACTTGTTTATTCTTCAATACTTGCCTCCAATACGGAGGTTTATCCACAGACCTTGACTCTATGGAGTTGGTAAACTTCCTGGAGCCCACGACAACAACAAGAACTACAAGGAATACAAACATATACCCAGAAGGGGTCACACAACTTGTTTATTTTTCAATAACTGTCTCCATTACGAAGGTTGATCAACAGATCTTGACTGTGTGGAGTTCGTAGATCATGACAACCGCTAATTCCACTTCGCATGCAAGCCTATATTCTGTTTCTAGAACATCCGTAGTACTTAGATCATCTAAAAACAACCTTCGAAACTAATCCAAATTTACCTCATATAAATGCTTGAAACTTTTTTTACGCTCCTATAGGGCGTAAAAAGAGGGAGCGTTATTTCGAATTCGGAGCGTAAAAAGAGGGAGCGTTATTTGGAATTTTGAGCGTAAAAAGAGGGAGCGTAAAAGGAGAGAGCGTAAAAGGAGGGAGCGTAAAAAGAGGTTTTACAGTACTGGTTTTGTAATAGCTCTGTATCGCTCAAAAGGCTAAAGATAATGTAAATGGCTACTTGGCTTTATTCCATCGTTGGCCGTGTTCATACATTATGTAATATTAAACCGTGCGTGAACCCGGTTGGTTAGACCCTTATGATCAAGTCATCATATGTATATGAATTCAAAAAGCATAATCAAGACCTACACAAAATTATGTCAAAATGACTCAGCAAAACCGTGATTATTACAATCTGGGTAAGGATTAGGGTGGCTCAAATTAGTATGGGAAAAACTTTTTTCATTTTTTTAATGGGCCGCCATCTTATTAGGCCCTATTTGACGCCCTGATGCTCTGGACAAAATTTCAGCCAAATCGGTCAACGTTTGGGCGGTGCTAAACTCGTTGTTTATATGGAAAAATGTATGCAGAAACATCCAAAAACAGTGAATTACAGTTGGACGGCACAACTTACGATGCAGAACTATGATACTCATTCAGATCTTTAAGAATTTAATACAGAATGTTATGCAGAAAACCGCGAAGGCTTAATTATTAGCATTTCTCTGAATTGGGGTTTGGGTAAATTTCGTTTCTTTTACCTTTGAAAAGAAATAAATTCACCCCTACAACACTCCTAATATCTTTGTCTAATAAACTCTAATCTTCTCGCGGTTTTCAGCATAACATTCTGTATTTAATTCTACAAGAACTGAAAGAGTATCATGATCGTAAATTGTGCCGTCCAACTGCAAATCACTGTTTTTGGATGTTTCTGGATACATTTTTCCATATAAACTTCCAATGAGTTTAGCACCGCCCAAACGTTGACCGATTTGGCTGAAACTTTGTCCAGAGCATCAGGGCATCAAATAGAACCGAATAAGAGGGCGGCCCATCAAAAAACTTGAAAAAGTGATTACTATGTCTGAAACTTGATTATGCATATGTACAACATGTGATAGATTTAGTTCGGAAAAGGTATTGGAGGGTAACCGCCCCTTCGGTGGGGTTTGATCCCACGACCCCAGTTCGCATGATAGGTGCTTTCCCCACTAAGCTACGAAGGACCTCCGTCGTCCTCCGCAGCTTAGCGGGTACTGATGAAACCAAATTCCCAGCACCAGGTACCAGCCGATCTCTCGCAATACATTTTCAGAACTAACTCTCTCAAATGTATTTTTGTACACATATCAACCAAGTAGGATGAGTATTTAGTATTGTCCGGCTCCTACACCTGGTGCTGGGAATTTGGTTTCATCAGTACCCGCTAAGCTGCGGAGGACGACGGATGTTCTTCGTAGCTTAGTAGGGAAAGCACCTGTCATGCGAACTGGGGTCGTGGGATCAAACCCCACCGAAGGGGCGGTTACCCTCCAATACCTTTTCCGAACTAAATCTATCACATGTTGTACATATGCATAATCAAGTTCCAGACGACATAGTAATTAATTTCCACACCGGGTGGCTTAATACCCGGCATATAGGCAATTAACTTTTAATGTGTTGAAAAAGTGTTTTTTGAGCCACCCTAGTAAGGATACATTTACTCAAATCTGGATAACCGTGTAAACGAAAATATCTTGGTAACGGATACCCAGATCTTTTCGCTGCAGAAAATTGGTATTAAGCAAAAAGTGTTAAATAAAACAATTTTCCCAACGCATATTATTTGCCGACATTTGCCTCACGATATATTAATGCAAAAATGATAAATTTAGATTAGAAACTTTGCAGTGACCAACTGTGGAAGCGTTTAATAAATACAGAGCTGCGAGGCAGCAATGTCCCAGAGAGGGATATTACAACAAAGAAAAAGAGCAGATCCCTTCATTTTGAAACAAGAATGTTGAATCGGAATACGTTAAATCGGATTGATCTGCTTCTGCCGCCATTATCGTGCAATCATTTGGCGTCCAAACTACATCACTGCATATCTGTATTGCATTTTTGAAACGGCATTTGTTAAGAGAAGCGTAAGCATTTATCAAACGGCTATTCTTATTTTAACGAAAAGATACATAATACTATATTTTGCCCACAAAAACATACTGGGGTTATTTTCTAATGTATATACACAAACCGTACGAGCTTTTTTGAAAACCTCATTCCCAATCAATATTGTTGAAATAATAATAAATCGTCATTGTTATTATCACGACAAATCTGTTTGAAACAATAAATTTTGTCGTATTTTCTATAAGATATGACCATTTGAAAACAACAATCATTTTTTTTGGTTCAATGTATATTATTTTCTGTCCGTGTAGTAATAATAATAATAGCAATTCAAACGTAACAAACATTAGAATGAGAAGACATATTTTAGAAATCGTGCTCTTAGTTCGTTATTAATACATAATAGAGGTCTCATGCTTGATTAATAATGACGTAAGGAAGTGTAGTAACCATAACTGGTTGACCATGGAATACGAAAAGCCAAATAATCATGTATGAATGAGTGTATTTATATATTCACTTATTGCAAATTGTATTGAATCATAGGAAAAGGATTGAGGTTTAGACTCAACAGTCATCGCTTAACTGCTTTCTCCATGAATAAGCAAACAAGCATGTTGTAGTAAATATGCTTTGATTGTGAAACGCACTTGAATACATATAAATGGGTGTCTTTCGCTATCTCGTTTGTGTGTAGAGTATGAGACGAGAGTAAAATATGAAACTATGGACAAAAGACAAAAATCAAAAAGAAAACACCTTTACTGACGGGAAAAGCACACTTCCATACGTGCCTAGTTTGGAACGAGATATGTGGAATCAATCTGATGAACGTTCAATATGTGCTAGTAACTTCAATTTGCTGAAGGATATTACGAAGAAAAGAATGATATAGTCGATATTTGTAAAACACTTTTTACTGTAGACGTTGCGCGAGTAACATCGTTTTGGTACTCCAAATACCACCAACTATAGAAACAATATGTGAAAGGAGCGAGTGAGACAGCCACGCAGTATGAGATCAACGGGAGCGTGTTGCTGATCCAACAGTGGAAACTGCAGAGCGGGGGAAAGAAAGTAGCCGAACAACAAAAATCACGTTCATCATACAAAGTTTTCATTAAGAGTTGAAGAAGTGGAAAGAGTTCAGTCAGTCGCGCAGAGTGATCGGGCGAAGAAAGTCGTGTTTTTTGCCTTCAAGGAAGAAACGTGTGTGTGTGTGGAAGACTCAGTTCGTCGTAGATTAAGTATAGTGAGTTTAGAACGAGTTGATTTTGGGTGACAACTTGATTTGGTTCAGGGTGAAAAATAGTTGAGGATACTTAACAATAGTGCTCCGTTGACATTAGTGGATTATGGAGTTCAAACTTTGTTGAGACTTTATATTCTCAATTTGGACAGGATACTGGAACTGGAAATACACGCTGTTAGTGAATAAGTTCATCGAATTATCAAGAAAACGTGTACTCAAGTCTGAAATGGTTTGGAATCGTATAGCATGTGAATTTTGAAAATGGACTGGATATTTTCAGTTAAAAATAAAGTGAAACTTATTTTACTATAGAAATGTTCTTCAGGCATTAAATTGGCCAGGGAACTAGATTTGCCCGAAGAAAAGAAAAAAAATCTCGCCTTGATATCATGTCAGCATTGTCGTTACAAATATACATTTTTAAACAAGTGATTTTTCAATGTCATGATCGAGAAAAGTTCCGGCTATGAAATGATGAATTTCGAACATAAATGAATAAAAAATATGAGCGGATTAAAAATTTGCACTCAAATCATATGAAAAAATATTAGATCAATTGTTAATAGGCACAGGGCATGTCTTCTTTTTCTTCTTCTTCTTCTTCTTCTTCATTGGCATTACATTCCCCACTGGGATATTGCCGCCTCGCATTAAGCATTTCCACAGTTAATTACCATTTCTGCATTCGTATATCATGAGGCTAACACGATGATACTTTTATGCCCAGGAAAGTCGAGAAATTTCCAATCTGAAAGTTGCTTAGACCGGCACCGGAAATCGAACCCAGCCACCCTCAGCATGGTCTTGCTTTGTAGTCGCGCATCTTACCTCACGGCTAAGGAGTTCCGGCTATGAAATGATGAATTTCGAACATAAATAAATAATTAACACGAGCGTATAAAAAATTTGCACCCAGATCGTTTGAACAAATATTAGATCAATTGTTAATAGGCAGAGGGCATGCAGGTCATGCCCAATTTCGATTCCAAATGTATTACTTGATTGTAGGCAGAGCTAATCATCCGGTGATAATAATTAATGCCACTGGGTGCAAAAAAAAAACTTTAAGCACGTTTTTGTAATGACAAAAATTAGGCTTTAATTGGATTATTCGGATCTAAAATGCTGTAAATCAGACAATACATATAAAATCAGATTAGTAGAGGACAGCATAACTACGAACAGTTCCCATGATTTCAAAAGCGATAGTGGAACCTGTTTCTGGAAACTTACAATCCCAGAGCTTGCGTACATATTAAGCAAAGGTTTAGTTGTTTGGGAATAATTTTACAGCTATAGGTATTATGATTTTACCGAAATATGGAAACTTACTGTAAAAATCATGATTTCTTCTACCGATGACTCAATGAATAGAAAAAATATATTAGTGGATTGCAATGAAATTATTGACTTTTTCAGCGTTTATTTTTTTCTTCCGTACCTTGAAATACTGGAACCGACAGTGAAAGTACAATATTTACCAAATACCCTATCAAACATACTTTTCAAAAATCCATAAAAAAAATGATCAATAAACATTTGTTACTTAAAAGAAATTAACAAATCGTCATTTGCATTATTCTAAAAACTGCGGTTTTGCTTCGGTTAAGTTTTTAGTTTTTCAATTCTTAATCATATGGTACACTAACGTTGACATATTAATTCTGCTGACCAGTGACGCATTTATTGAAATTATCAGATTTGACAGCTACGTTTGTCAGCAAACCATTCTAGTTGTTGAATCCTTTGATGTACAGACAGGGCAACTATACTTACTTGGGAATCAACCCTCATGTTTTGTTCCTTGGATGCCTGGGTCAATCATGGAGCAGCAACTACTAAGTGAACGGTCATCAACATTTTAACATACGTACAGTCGGGAAACAACGCACGAGAAAAAGGTTTTTTTGCCTTTCTCGTATACTAAGTATACGTAAAGGCTATATGATCGTTCCAAAAACAAACTTTATAGAAGGCCCGGAGTGTTATATATCGACTCAGTTCGACGAACTGAGGTGATGTCTGTGTGTGTGTGTTTTTTTCTTCCTAAGCAGTACTGGAATTTCTCATTTTCAATGAGAGATGTCACGCGATGTTTACATATCTGCTCCTTTCAATATCTATAGAAACACGAAGGATGAATGGCATGCTACAAAAATCTCAAAAAAATATTTGTCCCGTGACAGGGCTTGAAAGTGTGCAATATTTGCTTTATTGTTGTGTTTATTGACACTTTCAACTCAGTGAATTAAAGGAATATGATTAATTTATCGACTAGTCACTGTTCTTCACATATATCTTTTAAAATAATTTAGAAATTATAGTTGTAAAATAAAGTGCAACATCCTTTCATGACTGCCTTTTATGCGATATTGATCAAAGAACCCACGATTCTTTCATTTGGTCGCCTGAAATAGAAAAAGGCGCTTTGCTCTTTGTCTTGTGACGATCACGACCTTTTCCAGTACTGTTCCTAAGCAATGGAGGGGGAATCTGCTCAACAGACATCCTGGGTTGTCCAGGAAGTGCGGGGTTAGGGGCCACCTCCGACAGCAAACGAGGGAGGCAGGACTGCATCCCCGACCCGCTAAACCGTTTCCATTGCCGCCAAGCCCATCGACTTCTTGCTACCGCCTACCATAGACTTCTTGCTACCCTCATTCGCCTGGGCCTTCTTTTCGGCCCTTGACGTCTTCGGTTTCCTCTTGTTCTTGACCAGGGTCCAGGAGGCGTCATCACCCTCTATTTCCCTGGTCTGGTGCGGCTGAGAACTTTCAGCCTGCCGTAACCCCTTACCACCGTCTTTTCTGAGTGGACGGACCTTTCCAGGTCCTTCCTCCCCCGGTTTTGGAGGTAACTGGCCGGGGTTCAGCTTCCCAGCCCCACTACCCTTGTTCGGGGTAGTAACCCTCCGCGTTTTGGAGCGGCCCCCAGGGAGCTCATCCCCTGGAGACTGTCTCCCCCATTTTTGTGTCTGCTCCGTTGGAGCAGTCACCCCCGACGTGCCCGCAAATACTTGAGCCTCAGTCTGGGTAGACTTTGGTACCACCGTCTTCGGTGGCACGCCCTCGGTCGATTCGACCTTGCCCGAGTCCGCGAATCCTTGGGCCTCAGTCTGGGTAGACCTCGACTCCACCGATTTCACGGGTTTACACTTGGCCGTCCCGACCGCCCTCTCCAGCTTGGCGTCCAGCATCGACTTTCGAAGTTTCTGCAAGCTCCTCTTGAGGTCCTTGCTGATATTATGCTTCGATGACGCAAAGTCGATGATGGCGTACAGATGTTCCGTCGCCACCTCGAAGGCCGAAAGCCCATCGCGTTTGCGGTTTATCGCCTCCACAAGCCATGGGCTGTCAATAACCCCTACCGGCGTTTTTTTAGTCGAGAGGAAGGTTGAGTGACCCACGCTGGCGCTGCGCACAGAGCTGCCAACTATTGCCTCTGGCCTCCTAGGCGGAGACCTGAACAACCCACCTCTTGCGAAGGGGTTGTCGCCTACACTACTACCACTAATGACTTGGTTTTCCATTTTGGTCCCACGAGTTGCTCGGGAAAAGAGGTCCACCACGCCAGAGCCCAGCATGAGGCGGTAAGCGACAATTACTGTGGAGGGTGCCCAGGTACCCCACAGGCTCAGTTAAAGGCCTAGCTTATTATTTCACCCCCCTGGCCATGCATCCCCTCGGCACGGGTCGCTTGACGCCTTGGGATTAGGGGTTAGGGACGATGGTCCCGGTCTAACTCGCAGTGGCCATGGGGAGGGGTCGTCAAGTGTGTGTGTGTGTGTGTGTGTGTGTGTGTGTGTGTGTGTGTGTGTGTGTGTGTGTGTGTGTGTGTGTGTGTGTGTGTGTGTGTGTGTGTGTGTGTGTGTGTGTGTGTGTGTGTGTGTGTGTGTGTGTGTGTGTGTGTGTGTGTGTGTGTGTGTGTGTGTGTGTGTGTGTGTGTGTGTGTGTGTGTGTGTGTGTGTGTAGCCATGCATCCCTTCGGCACGGGTCGCTTGACGCCTTGGGATTAGGGGTTAGGGACGATGGTCCCGGTCTAACTTGCAGTGGCCATGGGGAGGGGTCGTCAAGTGTGTGTGTGTGTGTGTGTGTGTGTGTGTGTGTGTGTGTGTGTGTGTGTGTGTGTGTGTGTGTTTTTTTTTCTTCCTAAGCAATGGAGGGGGAATCTGCTCAACAGACATCCTGGGTTGACCAGGAAGTGCGGGGTTAGGGATCACCGAGGGAGGCAGGACTACATCCCCGACCCGCTAAACCGTTTCCATTGCCGCCAAGCCCATTGTCCCTTTGGTACAACCAGAAAGTAATGCTTCAAAGGGGGGCCAGTGCACAACGCACCCTCGAGGTTAGCTGCGTGTCCTTGCAGCACCGAACATCGTAACTCGCTTTTTTAGAAGAACACCATGGTATCGTGCCAGCGCGTTGCCGGCTTTCCAGGTGGCCTTACCACGCCCTATGTCCTCGGAAGATGGGAAGGGTCGACTTCGCGCCTGCTTCCCTCTGCACGACTGGTGTCAAGAATGATAATGCCGCGTGCACCCCAAATTGACCTTTCTGCGATAGGGCCTATTCGCCAGAACACAGAGGACTTGCCGACGCGGTGCCTACTTTTGCCCCAGCCTTGACGAGGACACCTTTCCGTCCTCGGGCTCGGAACCCGCCTGGTTGACCAACGCCGCGAAAGCGACGATACCATGTTGTCCTTCGCGCGGCCACTTGTTCGATAAAAGGATCGAGTTCGACCACAGAGCATGACCACCGGTATGACCCATGAAGCCGACTTCGATCCCTTGCACCACCTCTTATTTGCGCCTGAACTAGCCATCCTTGAGTCCACGCGCCACCTTCTGTGAGCTCCGAGACGATTTGGGCGATAGCCGATAAAACGGCGTTCCAGCCAACTTCATCTTTACACATCCTCCGAACTAGGTTGTCCGGGGTAGTCGCCAGACCACATGTGGCAAGCATGTGGTCACGCATTGCGCGAAAACGTGAGCACACTAACAACACGTGTTCCGCCGTTTCCTCTAAACCTGCGCACATCAAACACTCGGGCGAGGCCGAGCAAGCCAGCGGCGTTACCTACACTGTGATTTTGCAGCACGCTTAAACGTCGGGCACATCGAACTCCTCATGGGGTGCTTGCTGTTCACAGCTTTGCTGGAACAAATCAAACAATTGGGAGGGTTCGTGCAGCATTGTGCCTTATGTCCCTCCAATCCGCAGCGTCGGCAGAGATTGCTTCTGTCAGGGTCTTTGCAGTCCCATTGCTTGTGCCCCAATTCCAGGCACTTGAAGCAAACTTCGGGTTGCTCGTATATGCCCACTGGGCATACCGACCATCCCACCTTGACGCTGCCTAACTTGACTACCTTGGAGGCGTCCGCTGCAGATAGCCGAACCAATGCTACCTGCGTCCCTGCCGGACCTTTCCGTAGCCGAACGGCTGCGGTGGGCGTCTCCACTTCACACTGTCGCCGCAGTGCCGTGACGAGCTCTTCGACTTCGGTGATCTCGTCCAGGTCTTTAACCCTTAGATTCACCTCCGTAGTGAGTGCCCTCACCTTGACCGTCTCGCCTAGAACTTCTTCTGCCAACTTCTTGTAGGCGGCGCCCTTTTGCGAGACGCCCCGCTTCAGCTCGAGGATCATCTCGCCCATCCGGGTACGTCTTATTCGACGTAGGGAGTGAGTGCTAGTAATGGACCCCGTGCGTATAATGGACCCCCTGAACAAAAACCGAGAGTTTACGCTTGAATCTACAATTTCCTGCAAACTTCCATAGGATAAAGTTGCTTCACTTATCAGGGTAGTAGTTCCATCCAATTGTTTTGCACTGGGAGACTGGAATTTAGTTATATTAACTAATTTATGAATGTAAACGCGCTAGAGGGTCCATTACTAGCACAGAAGGGGGGGTCCATAATAGGCAACAGGAACATGTGGAAATGGAACATGTGAATCAAATGGGGGGGACCATAATACGTATGTAAACAAACTCGATGTTGCGTATTATGGACCCGGGGGTGGCCATAATAGGCAACCTGGCTACATACTTTTAAAATACATATTTTAGTAGTAAAAATGAATGTTTTACCATGTGTTATGTACGAAACGCGATGCTGATACCTGTTGATTGTCATCTAGTGCTGCAGAATGGCAATTTGTCATGAGTCTTACTCTAGCGAAGCGAGAAGTAAGTTTCCGTCGTTAAGGGGTCCATTACTAGCACTCACTCCCTACGTCGGCGCCGAGTTCACCGAGCTTGACGTCATAGAGAATTCGGTCGTTATGATTATCAGCAAACTACATTGTTATTAATCGAAATATTACTTAAGTATGGAACCAAACTTAGCAAATTGTCAAAAATTATAAAAATACTAAAAATTATATCACCCAACCAGCGGATGGCAGATTTTAATACAGTTCTGCATAAGAAACTTTGCTGAAACTGTATAATAATTGGGCATATACAAAATCTGTATTATTTCAATACAATTATTGTATTGAAATAATACAGATTTGTATTATTTTAATACAATATTTGTATAAAAAGCTTACAGAATTGTATATGCCCAGATTTTATACAATAATTGTCAGATTTGTTTTTTGGGTGTAGATGCTGGGTAGAAAGCAGATATAGGTACCTGATTAAACTAATGATAATATCAGGTTAATATTCAAACTAAAACTACTGTTATCTCAAATTGTTTAAATAACTCTGGCAAATCTGCACTTAGAAAAAAGAAAAACTCATAAAATGTTTTAGAATAAATATTGTGTCGATATTTCCCTCTATTTTGAAAATCACCCCTTTCGAAAGAATGCAGTTCGTTCGAATCGTTTCTCCATTTAATTTTGCTGGCGTAAACGAGAATGCACATTAGCTTTCGTTCGAAAGCGCGTTCGTACGTAAACAAGAATAAGGGTGAATACCCTTGCAATCTGTTGAAATATAGATGTTAGAATCTATACCAGATGAAATTGTCAATGTGGAACGAGAGTAATTTATGATATTCAAAACTTATTGATTTGCACAGCGTAGATAATAAACTTCAATACTTGAAATAGAAAAAAAAACTACGAATGTACCCTTATAAAATAACAATACAAAAAAATTTGTTGGCTTCGTGGCCGTGCGGATAGCGACGTCAATCGTCTAGACGCATGTGCTATGGAGTGTGGGTTCGATTCCCGCCCCGCTAAAGAGAAAACTTTTCGTGATCGAAAAATTCTCCACTGGTCCATAGGGTGTTATGTGTCCTGTCCGTTGTCTCATGCAAGGTGTTAAGTGTTCAGTCTGTACGACTTCTGGTCGAAGACGGTGTCCCTGTCTTTTAAATCAGAATGAGCTCACCGAAATCCTTCAGTCAGTTTGGATAATTGAGCAACCTGATCTACTGCTAAGCCTTGATCATTCATCCCTCGATGCCTTCCAGGTCCAACTATCTTCAACGCAGAATCTTTTGTCAGTAGCGCATCTTCCAAACTTTGATAATACCCGAAATAGTAACAGAAGACACATTACTGGGTGAATAGAACGTCGTCACCCACGAACAAAATTATCCGGACGCTCCCGAATTTGTATTTGGCTAGAAATCTGCCTACAGAATAACAATGAAATCGCTTTATTAAGGTACTTAATTAGATTCGAGGAGAGACTCTCCTGAATTGAATACAACTCTAAGTTTTTCTACAGATTAACATTTAAAATTTCAACGGACCCAAGATAATTCTTGGAATATGTTTTCATGTAGCTAAGTAGAACGAGGAAATATTTTTTAGAACATATTTTATCCCTATCAGTGAACACCATGATTCAGGATACACAAAAATACAAGAGCGAAAAGAAAATGAATTTGTTGTTTATATGAATATCCTGAATTTATATGAATATCCTGGAATCCTGGGTTGGACGTCCAGGAAGTGCGGGTTAGGGACCACCTCCATCAGCAAACGAGGGAGACAGGACTACATCCCCGATTCGCTAAACCGTTTCCATTGCCGCCAAGCCCGCCGTCTCTTCGGTACAACCAAAAAGTAATGCTTCAAAAGGGGGCCAGTGCACAACGCACCCTCGAGGATGGCTGCGTGTCCTTGCAGCACCGAACATCTTTACCCGCTTAGGTGGCCTTACCACGCCATATGTCCTCGGAAGGTGGGAAGGGCCGACTTCGCGCCTGCTACCCTTTGCACGGCAGGTATCAAGAATGATTATGCCGCGTGCACCCCAAATTGATCTCTCTGAGATAGGGCCAATTCGTCATCTCACAGAGAGACTTGCCGACGCTGTGACCGAGGACCCCTTTCCGTCCTCGGGCTCGGAACGCGCCCGTTTGACCGACGCCGCGAAATCGAGAGTAATTTATGATACCAATTTACGATACCATGTTGTTCTTCGTGCGGCCACTTGTTCGATAAAAGGATCATGTTCGACCACAGGGCATGACCACAGGTATGACCCATGAAGCCGACTCCGATCCCTTGGACCACCTCTTATTTGCGCCTAAACTAGCCATCCTTGAGTCCACGCGCCACCTTCTGTATAGCTCCGAACGATTTGGACGATAGCCAATAAAACGGCGTTCCAGCCAACTTCCTTTACACATCCTCCGAACTAGGTTGTCCGGGGTAGTCGCCAGACCACATGTGGCAAGCATGTGGTCACGCATTGCGCGAAAACGTGGGCACACTAACAACACGTGTTCCGCCATTTCCTCTAAACCTGCGCACACCAAACACTCGGGTGAGGCCGAGCAAGCCAGCTGCGTTACCTGCACCAGGGGTGCGAATTCTCAATCTGAGTGACTGAAATTTGTTGGATATTGATACCATTCCCTCTTCACACTCACTTCCTAGCAGTGAAAACTGAAAATGGTTAGCAGCAACAATCAAAGATAAAGTCAACAAAAGACCTCTCTTCTCATTGCACACGCAGCCGGCACTGACAGTCTATTCAGTTCACTCGCTGCTGTGTGAATGCGATGGCCCTATATAAATGCATGAGTGAATACTATCACTTGAAAGACAATGACAGGAAATTTGTGCCGAATGATCATCAGCTTCAGCCCGCTGTTGGCAAACCGAGTTTGCTAAGCTACTCCTGCTTTGTCGTTCTGACTGAAAGGCACCGTCATAGGCAAAGAGGAGCAGAGAAAAATACAAAACAAAAGAATCACACTCGCCATGCATTGTTGATAAATTGCACCACTGACCTGCACTGTGATTTTGCAGCACGCATAAACGCCGGGCACATCGAACCCCCCATGGGGTGCTTGCTGTTCACAGCTTTGCTGGAACAAGTCAAACAATTGGGAGGGTTCGTGCAGCATTGGGCCTTATGTGCCTCCAATCCGCAGCGTCGACAGAGATTGCTTCTGTCAGGGTCTTTGCAGTCCCATTGCTTGTGCCCCGGTTCCAGGCACTTGAAGCAAACTTCGGGTTGTTCGTATATACTCACAGGGCACACCGACCATCCCACCTTGACGCTCCCTAACTTGACTACCTAGGAGGCATCCGCTGCAGATAGCCTAACCAATGCTACCTGCATCCCTGCCGGACCTTTCCGTAGCCGAAAGGGCTGCGGTGGGCGTCTCCACTTCACACTGTCGCCGCAGTGCCGTGACGAGCTTTTTTTTTTAGACTTTAAAGTCGATGATGGCGTCCAGCTGTTCCGTCGCCACCTCGAAGGCCGAAAGCCCATCGCGTTTGCGGTACCTGGCTTTCGGCCTTCGTTTGCGTTACCTGGCCTCCTATGCGGAGACCTGAACAACCCACCTCTTGCGAAGGGGTTGTCGCCTACACTACTACCACTAATTGAAGAATTGACTTGTTTTTCCATTTTGGTCCCACGAGTTGCTCGGGAAAAGTGGTCCACCACGCCAGAGCCCAGCATGACGCGGTAGGGGACAATTACTGTGGAGGGTGCCCAGGTACCCCACAGGCCTAGCTCATTATTTCACCCCTCCTGGCCATGCATCCCCTCGGCACGGGTCGCATAACGCCTTGGGATTAGGGGTTAGGGACGATGGTTCCTTTGGTCGCACCCACTCACTCTAGCTGATGTCAGAAGGACAACAGTGCCCAGGCTGCCCTACCAGCTAAGTACAAAACCCTTAGCTGGCGGTAGATTGTCATCGGAAGACCCGTGGAAGCGTGAGATTGGAACTTGTGAGGACCAGAGCTGTGTAGGCCGCTCCTTCCCAGATGTCAACTCACCATTTCGCAGCCCAAGTGTGTGTATGTGAGAGAGAGAGAGAGAGAGAGAGAGAGAGAGAGAGAGAGAGAGAGAGAGAGAGAGAGAGAGAGAGAGAGATGTAAAAATGTGCCTTGCGGAAACGATTGTATGACAATTCCCCGAATGCAATTTCCCCGAATGCAACAATTTCCTGAATGTTACATTTCCCCGAATGAAACAATTCCCCGAAAAGAAAGTATCTCTTGCAAAAACAACTTTGCGATCGATTGTATGCGTCCGAACAGAGCAGCGTTCAAAGATACGTTATAGAGTGTCTTCTTGTTCTTGATCCTCCAAAATGTGTTGGTAAATTGAAAAGATATCAGAGTCAAGTGTTTCCAAGGTAGTTTTTTTTTCAGAAATAGTCGTTTGCTCGAAATGAGGCAAAGGCAGTTTCCCTTTTGGAGAGCAGGTGTTTGTCCGTAATAAAGATGACTGTGATCTCTTATTTTGATGTAGGCGACTTTAACCAGAATAATCCCTTCTTAACCTTCCGGGACTCTCATGGTCCTGGATCTCTTACGGAGTCCTGCCGCTCTTGTAAACGACAAGCTTCCTTTTTCAAAGATGTTGTACTTTTTACATCGGGGGGAGTCACGGAAGGTTAAGCAAAGAGTATCGAGTATCGAGTAACATTTCACTCAAGAGGCGAACCAGCTCGGGGCTTAAAGTCTCTTCAATAAAAAAGAAAAAAAACATTCACCGAAAAACATTTGGCTGATTTCGTTTTCACGGATTAACATTTTGTGGCATGTAACTCTTGTGAGGGCCCTCCTTAGCCGTGCGGTAAGACGCGCGGCTACAAAGCAAGACCATGCTGAGGGTGGCTGGGTTCGATTCCCGGTGCCGGTCTAGGCAATTTTCGGATTGGAAATTGTCTCGACTTCCGTGGGCATAAAAGTATCATCGTGTTAGCCTCATGATATACGAATGCAAAAATGGTAACCTGGCTTAGAAACCTCGCAGTTAATAACTGTGGAAGTGCTAAATGAACACTAAGCTGCGAGACGGCTCTGTCCCAGTGTAGGGATGCAATGCCAATAAGAAGAAGAACTCTTGTGGTATGACATTTGATGGATTATACTCTTTCAGAATGACTTTTGGTGGAATGCCATTTTGCAGAATGATTTTACCCGTAATGCTGGGTAGACACCTTTAAGTGGTGTGTTACGGGGTAAGATCTACCACGGTTACATTGTTAGCTACAGGCAAATCCTGACCCAACGAATACCTTCCTCATTATCCAACTCCGTGGTACTTATGAGGGTGTCGCTAAGTCGGTGGCCTCTCGTTAAGTAAGTACCACATCAACACTTCCTTCCTCTCCCTAGTTACGGTGAAGATGGGCGTGGCCAGGAGTAGTAATCCTCATGCTTTTGTTATTTTTTTAAGACTGGAATCAAGGACCACTCCCCTTCTTGATTTCTAATAGCATTCTAGATAAGGATCTCAAAAGTAAAACATGAGTATCACTAGTGTCCAATCTACGAATTACACCGTAACAATGCTAATGCTAATGCCATTTTGCAGAATGATCCATTAGCAGATTAGCATTTTCTCATATAAATGTAGTGTAGAATAGGGGCAGTTAATTGATTATCTTCTCTCCTTGCATTATAACGGACAGACTTTTTTTTCAAAAATATTCCTTTTGTCTCATACCGGCTAGACAAAATCATTTAAAGAAGGCATTATCTCCTCCATTCGCATTATTCCGGGCAAACGAGTTCATTTAAGGAAGGGACTATCTACCCTCTTTGTCTTTTACAGGCCAAATATGTTAATTTGAAGAATTTATTAACTCCTCCATTCGCTTTGTACCGGAAGAAGGCGTTATCTCCTCGATTTGTCTTCTACCGGGCAAATGCCGTCATTCAAAGAAGGCATTATCTTACCCCTTTGCATTATTGTAGATCCAGTTGAAAACCGAACTGAGCTCTCGCGACAATCGCATTTTCTCCCATTTCCGGATGTCGCAACTGCATCGTGAGTGGTGCGCATGATGGCGCACGGCTATGGCATAGATGCGCACTACTCGCGATGTAGTTGCGACATCCGGAAATGGGAGAAAATGCGATTGTCGCGAGAGCTAAGTTCGGTTTTCAACTGGATATACAATAAACCGCACTGATGCTTCATCATACCGAGCAAACGTATTCATTTAAAGAAAGCTTCTCCTTATTTCGACTTATACCGGCCAGATGCGTTCATTCAAAGAAAGCATTGCCTTCTTTCACGGCTTAGTTTTCTTCTTCTTCAATGACTTTACTTTCCATCTTGAACTTGGCCTACTTTTCAACTTGATGTTCCATTAGCATTACCACGGTTATTAAATTGAAAGCTTTCCTATGTGCAGCAGTTGCACGAGTATGTATCTTGTGTGCCGAGTACGACGGATACACTATGCACAAGGATCCAAGTATGTTTCCCTCCCGAAAGCGTCCTAGGCCGGGACGAGAATCGAACTCGCTATCTCCGGATTGACCATCTTACGCCTTTTCTCACATTTCGTATTCAGCATATTCAAATAAAAGAGGGAGGCATTCGGGGAAATGTTTCATTCGGGGAATTGTTACATTCGGGGAAATGTTACATTCGGGGAATTATTATTCGGGAAATTTGCATTCGGGGAATTGTCGTACAATCGCAGAAACATGTGCCGGACGGCAACAATTTTTCAAAATTGTTGCCGTCCGGCACATGTTTCCGCAAGGCACATTTTTCCCATTCAAATCGAGCCAAGTACGTGAACACTGAAGACGGCCGTACCCTGGAAATACGTATATGTATTAAGTGGTGGAATTAAGGTCATTATACAATGAATGCTGTGGTTAATTTCAAATACACCACATACCTTTCTACTCCCATTCCCAAAGGACCAAATCTGACGAAATAATGTTTGTACAGTGCTGAAATTTAAGTCGATTATTCAGCATAAGTAAGCAAATGATCTTCCATTATTTCAATTATATGCGCATTAGGGTTTTCTCAACTCGTGCTCTTTGGACAATTACTGAAAAAAGCACGTGGCTCCCAAGATGGCCGCTTCCCGGCATCACCGGCATCACGAATATGAAGCAGCCGAATGCTAAGCATGCACTGGAAACCAGGAGGCCTCTACTGTTTCGTGCGAATCAACTGACGGCGTCAGCCATTGTGACTTGATGGGCATGAACGATCCCTTTGAGCGCTTGGCGCAAGAACGTTGCTTTTGAGAACAACAGTGCTTGCAACGAATAGCAGAGGGTACTAAATGCAACAAAAGTTCCTCGCGGTGTTGATTCGCCCACAGGCATGACTGGCAACAAAAACTTTTTCTCCAAAATAGTCAAGAGGTGCAAGTCGCGGTGACCCTTGTCAACAATAAAAAAAAATCGCTGCAGGAGATTCCGTATACGGAATGCTCCTGTGTGTGGACGACAGCTGTATTAACCTTCGGGGATTCGCGCCGTTGTAAAAAGTACAACACCTTCGGAAAAGCACGCTTCTCGTTCACAACAGAAGCGGGACTGCGTGAGCGATCCAGGACCACGCGAGTTCCGGAAGGTTAAGCGGGGTATCAAGGTTGGAGTCCTCCTTAGCCGTGCGGTAAGATGCGCGGCTACAAAGCAAGACCATGCTGAGGGTGGCTGGGATCGATGCCCGGTGCTGGTCTAGGCAACTTTCGGATTGGAAATTGTCTCGACTTCCCTGGGCATAAAAGTAGCATCGTGTAAGCCTCATGATAGATGATTGCAAAAATGGTAACCTGACTTAGAAACCTCGCAGTTAATAACTATGGAAGTGCTTAATGAGCACTAAGCTGCGAGGCGGCTCTGTCCCAGTGTGGGGATGTAATGTCAATAAGAAGAAGAAGAAGAAGAAGAAGAAAATTAAGGTGCAAGTTGTTCTTTTTGTATCGTATAGTCTCCTGTGCTTCATTGCGAACTTTTTTTACCGCTGTGTTCAATCCACGTGAATGTAGATTCCGAGATACAAATGATAACATGATAACCGTTGCGGATCTGCTGTAAAATATCTCAAGCTGCTACTGCTACTCACCACAGTGAATACTGCCAACATGCTTGGCATCGTTGTTTTGGCCACAAATACTATGAGTTGAAGTTTTAAAAATTCGAACAGTATAATTCAAATAAAGTTTAAAAAACCCAGGTTAAACGGTGATGGAGCCTTTCTCGTGTGTGATAAAAATAGTATTTTGACCATAACTTTTGAGCCCATAGTCCGATATGACCAAATTTCAATAGGAAGCAAAGATTCTGCGTCGGGGCTGCAAAATACTGAGTTGACATCTGGGAAGGAGCGACCTACACACTACCGTAAACTGGAAAAGTGAGGTTTTAACCATTTTCCAAAAATGATGTTAACGAGTAGTATTCATCAAGCTCTTTAACTGAAAAATGGAAAACATGCATGCTGTAAAATGGCGCATACGTCACTTTTTCAGATTACGGCAGCACAGCTTTGGTCCTCACAAGTTCCAATCTCACGCTTCTACGGGTCTTCCGATGACAATCGACCGCCAGCTAAGGGTTTTGTACTTAGCTGGTAGTGCAGCCTGGGCACTGTTGTCCTTCTAACATCAGCTAGAGTGAGTGGGTGCGACCAAAGGGACCATCGTCCCTAACCCCTAATCCCAAGGCGTTAAGCGACTCGTGCCGAGGGGATGCATGGCCAGGGGAGTGAAATAATGAGCTAGGCCTTTAACGGAGCCTGTGGGGTACCTGGGCACCCTCCACAGTAAATGTCCCTTACCGCGTCATGCTGGGCTCTGGCGTGGTGGACCTCTTTTCCCGAGCAACTCGTGGGACCAAAATGGAAAACCAAGTCAATCCTTCAATTAGTGGTAGTAGTGTAGGCGACAACCCCTTCGCAAAAGGTGGGTTTTTCAGGTCTCCGCCTAGGAGGCCAGAGGTAATAGTCGGCAGCTTGTTGCGCAGCGCCAGCATGGGTCGCTTAACCTTCTCCTCGGCTATGCCGGTAGAGGTTATCGACGGCCCATGGCTTGTGGAGGCGATGAACCGCAAACGCGATGGGCTTTCGGCCTTCGAGGTGGCGACGGAACAGCTGGACGCCATCATCGACTTTGTGTCATCGAAGCATAATATCAGTAAGGACCTCAAGAGGAGCTTGCTGAAACTTCGAAAGTCGATGTTGGACGCCAAGCTGGAGAGGGCGGTCGGGACGGCCAAGTGTAAACCCGTGAAATCCGTGGAGTCGATGTCTACCCAGACTGAGGCCCAAGGATTCGCGGACTCGGGCAAGGTCGAATCGACCGAGGGCGTGCCAGCGAAAACGGTGGTGCCAAAGTCTACCCAGACTGAGGCTCAAGTATTCGCGGGCACGTCGGGGGTGACTGCTCCAACGGAGCAGACACAAAAACGGGGGAGACAGTCTCCAGGGGATGAGCTCCCTGGGGGCCGCTCCAAAACGCGGAGGATTACTACCCCGAACAAGGGTAGTGGGGCTGGGAACCCCGGCCAAGTACCTCCTAAACCGGGGGAGGAAGGACCTGGAAAGGTCCGTCCACCCAGGAAAGACGGTGGCAAAGGGTTACGGCAGGCTAAGAGCTCTCAGCCGCACCAGACCAGGGAAATACAGGGGGATGACGCCTCCTGGACCCTGGTCAAGAACAAGAGGAAACCGAAGAAGTCAGGGGCCGAAAAGAAGGCCCAGGCGAATGAGGGTAGCAAGAAGTCTAGGGTAGGCTCCAATCGCTTCAGGGGCGATGCCCTAGTCATCAAAAAGGACGAGGATAAGTTATCGGACGTCTTGAAGGCGATGAGGAGTGACGTCAAGCTCGGTGAACTCGGCGCCGACGTACGTCAAATAAGATGTACCCGGATGTGCGAGATGATCCTCGAGCTGAAGCGGGGCGTCTCGCAAAAGGGCGCCGCCTACAGGAAGTTGACAGAGGAAGTCCTAGGCGAGACGGTCAAGGTGAGGGCACTCACGACGGAGGTGAATCTAAGGGTTAAAGACCTGGATGAGATCACAGACAGAAGCAATCTCTGCCGACGCTGTGGATTTGGAGGGACACAATGCTGCTTGTTTGATTTGCCCCAGCAAAGCTGTGAACATCAAGCACCCCATGAGGAGCACACTTCGAGCCCGGCGTTTAAGCGTGCTGCAAAATCACAGTACAGGTAACGCAGCTGCAAATTTTCATTAAACTCAATTTAAAAATTTATAATGTCACATTATGAACTGATTGATATATGAAAAATTGCAATATTGAAACCATAAACCTGCATTATGAATTAATTAAGATGCTTTATAGGAATTAAGAATTTCATAAGGCGTGATTATGGCTGCCAAATACTACTGTTGCAAATCATAAGGTGGAGTTATGGATTGATTAATGTCCAGCATACAACATTCATAATGCATCATTCTGATTTCATAAAAGTGCCTTAAGAAAATGTTATGGTTTGTATTGACTATGATTTTTTTTTTTTCATAATGTATCCTTTAGAATTTCATTCTTATAACTTGTGGCAAATTTCCAAAAGGCAGCATTATGATAATCGATAGATCATTTGCCTGAGTGTACCCGGGCTTGGATACTGCCAACAGGTTGTCTCCCAGGTACCTTGCAGTACACGGTTAGATGACTTTACCCATTAATGGGTACTGTGTTATTGTTGATATTATTCCCACCGTGAAAAATTCACCCATTTTCTTGAAAAAGTGCCACTACCCATTTTAATGAGTAGTGGCGCTTTTTGAAGAAAATGGGTGAATTTTTCACGGTGGGAATAATATCAACAATAACACAGTACCCATTAATGGGTAAAGTCATCTAACCGTGTAGGTACCCACCTGTTGACATTTCGTAGCCCAGATAGTCCTCAAATATTGTGGTGATCACCCTCAAATCAACAGGCCTATTTTCAAAAAGAACAAATGGGTTCAATTTTCTTGGACATAAAAGGGGCCTTTGACTCAGTTTTCGTTGACGTCTTTTCAAACAAACGCCACAAGTGTGGGCTTTCAGCAATATTAAACAATTATTTCTACAACTACAACTACAACAACACTTCAAGAATTAGCTACATAGGTCTCCCCCAGGGCTCATGTTTAAGCCCCCTTCTTTATCAGTTTTACAGAAGAGACATCGACGGATGTCTCATGAATAGTTGCTCGTTACGACACCTTGCGGATGACACCGTTGTCTCGTTTACAGGAACAGAGGCGGGCGATCTGAAAGTACCATTGCAAGATACTTTAGACAATTTGTCTACTTGGGCTATGCGGCTAGGTATCAAATTATCTCCGCAGAAAACTGAGCTGATTGTCTTTCCTAGGAAGCATAAGATACCCGAACTTGAGCTTCACTTTAGAGGTAAGAAAATCAATCAAGGCATTTTGCATAAATATTTAGAGCTCTGCTTCGACTCGAAAGGCACCTGGGGAATGCACATTAGACATCTGTATCATAAATGCCAACAACGAAACAACTTCATGCACACAGATTCCGGTGCATGTTGGGGAGCCCATCCGGAAGATCTGATAAAGCTCTATCGCACAACGATTCTGTCGGTCATGAAATCACCATGAGAAAAGAGATCCTTGGAAAACCAGATCCGCACCGATTGGAGTGCATACCACCAATTTTTTCAAGCAAGTACTGCCATGTCAGTTGCGACAAATGGTTTCTAACCGACAGGTCAAAATTTTCATCACGCTTCAGGCAATCCCCCCTCCCGCTTCTAAGCGTTACCTAATTTATGGATGTTCCCATAGAGGCTATTCGTTCAATGAGCACTCACCGTATTTCCAGCGTGAAATTCATTTTATTTTTTTTAACTGCTCTATCGAATCGCTTTTACACTATCACTTTGGTATGAGTTGTTTTACATTGCTCGATTCCGGGACTTACGAGAGCAGACTCACTTGCCAAGGTGGGCGCTATGGAAGGCGTCAAAGCGACTTCAACGAAATTTTCTCCATTGCTCGTCAGGCCTTGTTCAGTTAGAAAAAATGGAATGAAGGATATTTGGGTAGGTGGTTACATTAAATGTAAAAGAAAAGTTTGACGAAAAAAGTATTGTCAATATATGCCTCATGTGGGGTCTGCAGACCCCACACGAGGCATATATTGACAATACTTTTTTCGTCAAACTTTTCATCAAACTTTTCTTCAATATTTTCACTGATTAGCCGGCATGGCCGTAGCTGAAGAAAAACTCATTTTTTTCTTGAACTAATACAAATCAAATAGCGGTATAACGCACAAAACACGCACACGCTCAACCGTCATCGACTCCTGTGGGCAAACTGCGGGGGGAGATGAGGGGAAATATTGGAAGGAATATCAAACTTTTCTGATTTCCCTCAATATTTACTTCAATATTTTGGGTTCGCACTCACACCATCAATCTTTTTCTTCAATGATCAAGAGTTTGTCAAACTTTTTCCGTCGTGTGGGGTCTGCTTGAGATTCCTCCACTCAAAATATTTGTCACTTTAATTTCACTATAAAAAGTCATGTAGTCTTAAAAAATCGAAACTTTCATCGGCCTTACTGGAATCAAATAAAACTTATTCAAATCACAAGTGCATCTTAATAAGAAATGTAGTGGAATTCTGTAGAAAACATTAGAAATAATATCTATATACTCTTCTAGTGAATTCTACTCAAAATGAATGTATGAAAAATATACGAGTGGGGTTCTCAGAGCGAAATGTATGTTTATCAACTATCGCTAATGAAACATTTTGCAAAAGCATTATGAGAACGATTTGCGAAGCAAAATGTTTGAGTATGAAATAGTTTTGTACTCCTATTTTTGCCCTCGTCCGCTTCTAGTGGACGGGATACACATCACTAATAGGGATACTATAGAAAAAAAATGATGAAAGTTTCACTTAAAATTTAAGTACAGTGATCGTTCGCTAATTGGGGCACGACCTCACCCCAACTAGCGAATGCCGTTCGCTAATTGGGGCGCTTTGACAAGCGTCAATGTTGTTTACTTTTTGCATTGAACAAAGAAAAAATTTACGCGCCAGAAAATATCGATCCCGCCAAGCACGGAAACAAAACGTCAATGCGTTTTTGACATCACATTCTGACGTTTAGCTGCTTTTTAATTGGGTTTCGCCCAAGGGGTGGGTCGCTGAGCACAATTCAATTTGAGCTCATTTTATTTTTTGTGATTATTTGTGCCACAGTGTGCCATAAATTGTGCCTAAGCTAAGTGTGACAATTTGTCATTTTGACAATCAGAAAATTCTGGCAACACTTATAAACGTCATCATCAAGTTACGTTTTGGCGCGATGAAGAAAAACATAATCATGAACACCGATAAACACGCGTGCATGCTTGGTCGACCAAATTACGTTTATTTATCGTAAATCATATACAGGTAGGTTTAATAAATGGATTCGAAGGTTGGAGTTCCAAGTGTCTTGAAGCTGGATGATGCGGTATCGGAATCCATAGGCCAGATGAATGATACTGCACGGTGGTTCGGGATAAGATAAATAGAGAACAACAATGATGTCAAGCAACACACAAAATATAATTATTATAGCATTTGTGTTCTTTAGAAATAACTTATTATCGCGATAATAAGAAATAACTTATTACCGCGATAAGAAAGCACGAAGTTTAGGAATATAATGCTGTGGTTCAAACAAGATTTTCCCATTCGGAAGTTCCGATCCGGTGGCAAGAGGGGTAATCGAACATTGAGTAGATACTAAGGTGAGGAAGAAGCCCAATGCAAGCGCATTAGTAGGTTTCAATGAAAATATTACCCAACAAAAAATTGAGCTGAATGAGCTAGTTTTCTTATCCTTCTTCTTATTGGCATTACATCCCCACACTGGGACAGAGCCGCCTCGCAGCTTAGTGTTCATTAAGCACTTCCACAGTTATTAACTGCAAGATTTCTAAGCCAAGTTACCATTTTTGCATTTGTATATCATGAGGCTAACACGATGATACTTTTATGCCCAGGGAAGTCGAGACAATTTCCAATCCGAAAATTGTCTAGACCGGCACCGGGAATCGAACCCAGCCACCCTCAGCATGGTCTTGCTTTGTAGCCGCGTCTTACCGCACGGCTAAGGAGGGCCCCATAAGCTAGTTTTATTTAGCTAAAAAAGCTTGTTTGCACGAGATAAAGTTTTTTTTTCAGCTCGAAGTGTTGGTTTGGTAAGGGGTGTGTCATATGCGCCTGGTACACGGTCAAAAACCATTTGAATTAACAAAAAAATGAACCCAACCATGCTTTCGCTCATCTATAGATTCTACTATTTATAATTCAAACAAACTGCCATTAGATGTCATGCAATTATCTACGTCAACATTTTTTATTTTCATTTTCCATCACCCACTATAATACGCTTACAATTAATTCTCTTCCTCACCTTAGCATCTATTCTCATTGTCTATAAGTCAAAACAAGTTTTGGCAAGGTTGCCGGTATTTTATGGTGCTGATCATTTAAATGTCAGAAGTGTGCCGAGTGTGCCACACTGAGTGCCACACTTTTGAATCAAAATCTGCAAATGAGTGCTTGGCACATTGTGCTCAGCGTCCCACCCCTTGGTTTCGCCCCAATTAGCGAACCCCCAACTAAAAAGCGTCCCAACTAGAAAAACCCCAATTAGCGAACGTTCACTGTATACATATATATCCTATAGGATGGTCAAACAAAAATTCACTTAAATTTTATTTTATTTTCTAGTGAATTGAGAATAATGAGTGCCATCACTAATAAATCATTTAACTTTTACACACGAAACTACATGGAAAATATCTGCATATGTTTTCAAGTAGCTTCTAAGTGAAAATTATTTTGAGTGTCAGGTATCGATGAAACCTTGGTTCAAGGGTCGGACCTTAGCCGGGACTTTATTAAGGTAATGTGTCAGCTTATGTTCAATCACTTCTCAATTAATGCGCATTCCTTTCAAATAGGGCTTGCAGACAGCAATCGTTGAGGCTGTGGTGCAGGTTGCCAGGAAATCAACCATGTTGTATTTTTTTTATCTTTATTATTATTAAGAAAATTATTTTGAGCTTTTTAGTGGAATGCCTTCACTTGTCATAAGACGAGTTTGTACACTGCTTAAGAAGTATCGCTGCACTGTTTATCGCCTCCCGTTAACGCAAATTTGTTACGTGTTGAAGTGTTAAAAAATTGTAATACCTAAAATTCAAAACTACAGTGCTTGTCGTTATCACCAGTGCATTGATTTGAGAACTATATTTCACGTGTTTGCTCGGAATCTCCCCAAAATATTATCGATAACCGGATTATTATACTGTCGGCCATTCTTCACAATTAGACATGACAATGAATTATTGCGAGAAATGCTCTCTTGCTATCAACGTTACTGATCTACATACAGTGTGCGAAGGAAGGTGTGCCAAATGGTTTCACGCTGACTGTGTTGGGGTAACAGAAACCGATTTGACCGAATGACATGCATGTCATTATTTTGCAAGATGAGAGAAAGAACAAATTCCGATGCTGCCACTACCACCAAACCATTCCAGTCAATAGATGCTGCCACAAGCACCGAATCATACCGTTCAGTGGAGGATCAAATTAATGATCTAAAGCGTACGGTAGCTGAAGTCGTCGATACACTCGCAAAAGTCATAGGAAAGCCAGTTGCTGTTCCTCATTGTCTGCGGAGGCACAAACGAGATCGCTTACTTATCAGAACATGCCGCGAATGAGATTGAGACATTTTCGTTATTTTTATCTAATATTGATAAAAATGCAAGCGAAAAGGATGTTCGACTGATGGTGTCACATTGCCTTGGTACGCCCTTAACGAATTTCGATGTGGTAAAGCTTGTACCAAAGTGGAAGAATACGGAAGCATTGGACTATATCTCCTTTAAGGTCGTCCTCAGTATGCAGCATAAACTGTTAGCACTAAAGATATCAACTTGGCCGAAATCGATAAGGATCCGGGAGTTTGTTACTAATAATAATGAAACTTGGAAGCCACATTAATGTATTTTTAGTCTTGTGAGTATTTTTGCGAATGAATAATCGATTCACGTCAATTATGTTGTGTGAACTATTATATTGTATGATGCGAGGGTTATTCTATTTTATTATTGTTATCACGATGCAAATAATGTATAAACTGTAGTTATTCGATGATTGTGCTGTACCTAATGAAATTTAATTGTAATGATTATTCTTATTTTATCTATAAGTATTCAATAAGGCCATGTCTGGCCAGTTGGATGAAAGGAAATAAATACAAATACAAATACAAATCCCATTTAATTCCACCACTTAATTGTACCTTGACAGGTATGTACTTCGATACGATACTTCACTAGTCCCCTATTCCAGTTTTTAACTTAATTGAGTATAATTGTCTGATTTTCGGAATGTGATACACTGCGTGGCTGTTGTTATTTTCCCAAATGGGAACTTGCACAAAACTTCACGCGGCCAATCACTGTCGAAAAGTACGGCGCCAAACGATACACCGCAATCACTCGCATAAACAAAATTGTTTTGCAGTTTTTTTTTTTTTTTTTGACCCTCCGCTGACCCCCGCACCAAAAAGCTCGCTTTGAGAGCCCCCTGGTGTGGACTCAAACTAATAAAAAAAAAAAACTAAAACGCGGGAGACATTTAAGCGAAAACTAATTAAACTTTATGAAATCCCAGTGGAACCAGGTTCCTTTGAAGGGATTTACAAATGAAAACTAAATCTAAGTTACTACAACATACAATTGTGATAACGTTTTGTGGCTACAAGTAAATTAATATTTATACTGAATTTAAAACTAGTTGAGCTACGCTATAGGAGAAAAACCAGCAGGAGCCAGAAAAACCTACAGCAATACAAATTGAAATGGTTGACGTTATTAGAGAAGATATTCATTCACGTTCCTCATCATATGCTTCTTAAGTTTACTTTTAAATTGCGTTTTGTTCAAAATAGTTTTTAGGCTAATGGGTAAGTTATTAAACTTCTTTGGACCGTAAATTGTTATGCGCGATAGTCCTAAATTTGTGGATGCACTACTTCTCAATAGTTCATTAGTGTTTCTTGTGAGCAAGGAATTTTCTCTAATTGGAAAGGATATATTGTGATGGAATTCACGATTATACAAACAATTGTGAACAAATAAAATAGATTGGATGTCACGTAGACCCACAATGGGAATAACTCGATGAGGTAAACTAGTGTAAAGCAGAAACGTGGAAAATAGTAAAGGCAGATTGAATACTATTTTTAAACATCTGTTCTGTAACGTTTGAATTTTTTTCAATTTTGATTTGGCGGCATGACCCCAAACAATGATTAAGTACTGAAGTGTTGAATGGATGCATGCATAATAAAATATGGCAGTTACTTGGCTGTCAAACATTTCCCGCTCTTCCAATTTCTCTTTCCATGATGCACGAGGGCGCAAAAATGCGCGAGACTCTACATGACTTCACGAGGATTTGCATACATTCCTGCTCCAATCAGTTGCTGAATCTTGTGAAATTTAGTAACGATTGCTTTTTAGTTGCATTCCTACTAATTTGGCACTAGAAATATAATGTGAAAATATTTTTTACAAAGAATACTAAACTCAAAATAAGTTAATTTTTATTTTTTTCTCAAATCATAACAATACTTCTCAATATTAAATCAGGAACGAACATAACCACAATCTTCAATGTTTGGCTCCGGCACAATAGAAAATTTTGGCTTCAGTTTGACAACCAAATCGATTCTATCCGCATCACCCAGTTTATTACTAGTCGACCCGGCAGACGTTGTCCCGCATAGTAGGCGAAAATGCCCGTTCTGAACTGACTATTTCGATACGATTCTTGATTTTAGGTTTTCAGGATTTACTCGTGATTTTCGCATGAGAAAATATCATATAAACCCGTCGGAAACGATAACAGACATATTTGCTGAAGGAATGGAGAAAATCCATCCAGCCGATTTCGAGTTATGCGGATACGAACACAGACCATTTCATTTTTATTATATAGAAAAGAAGATTATTTGTTTTTATTAACGAGATTTTCGGCCCTAGGTCGGCTCATCTCGTAGCCTTTATTTCAACAACGCCATCGAATCACTAATTTGAATGAATCAAATTCCTTAATACAGCTATAATTGGAATATCCATCCTAACGAATGAATAGACGCAGAGGGTGCAATGAACCACACCAAAGCGAATGGTGAAACCTGTTTCAACTTTCCTTTTTGTTATGTCTGCTTAAGATTTATTTCAACCAGCCATACCCACATCATCAAAAGGCCTTGAAACTGGCTTCTTCGTGTAACACTTTCTTTTTTTATTTATGCTTGATAATCAAGGTATTTTTCGTTATATCATATTTATATGCACACATACATTTTCTTTCAACTTTTCCATTTTTTAAATGAAATATGGAAATATGAAAAAACTTACGTGATTAATTTTTGGGCTAACGATACCATAAAAATATGCAAAAAACGTTACGAAGAACAGGTTTGGTTGGTTTCACGATAACGGAATTCAATGTGTCGGTCAAAAAGAAAGTTCACTTTCCATCCAGCACAGATGTTTTTTGCTGGTTGGATAAGTAGGCGCTTTCTCGCATATTTTTTGCTCTGTTTGATTGAATTGAAACCCATAGGTGTGCACCAGTGCAAGACTTGATGAATAATTATTATTTCCGTTTTGAAGTCAATTAGCTTCTCTATCGATGCTATTGATTTCTGTTTCACTCTATACGTATACACAAGTTTAAGGTAGAAGTTGACTATGAACGAAGTCAGGCACTGTATGTAATTGGCAAGCTGTAAATACTTTTCATTATATTGCATTAGTGATGCAATTATGTGATTGGTTTGAAATAGAGAATATAAGTATATATCAGTAAAGAAGAAATTTCAATTATATGTTTACGTGTGCTCAGGAAGGTGTTATATTTGAAGCGTTTCATGATGATACTAAAATGATTAGGCAGATTCACAATAATATGCAGTAGAACTTGTAGAAAAATGACACTAAGACAAAATAACAAATATGGTCCAACTATACACTCAGCGTACGGGGCCGTCCAGAAACCACGTGGTCATATATGGGGGGAGGGGGGGGGGGTTTGGAAAATGACCACGATAAGCCACATGGGGGGAGGGGGGGTGTTGCTCTCCAACCACGTGGTTTTTTTTTACACGAAAAACTTTTGGTGAATAACAATAGCGGTGTAAAAAATACAAATCATTAAAATTTAATGATTTAATCATTAAACGCAAAGCGCATTTTAGGGCCGATGCTCACGTAGCGTCTTTTCAACTCAGCGTTAAAAAGACGCAGGTGTGCATCGAGAAAAAACCGGTAACGCAGCGTCGGTCGTAACGCCGATGCATATCTGCGCTATTTGACCATCTTAGCCTTAGATCCTTTTTCCATAAAAAAATAAACGAAAAAACAGGTTGCGATTCAGTCTCAATTTTCACAACAAAAATTTTGAAGGGAAAAATGGGAAAATATAAAAAAAATCCGCCGCGCCACGCCCCCGCCGCAGATGGTTATGGCATCACGCCACCGACACTTTTGCATCAGCGGACTGCAGCTACAAATTAGAAAAATATTCATGTTTTTACAATAATCCAAAAAAAAACTTCAAAAGAATTTCTTGTGGATATTCAGGAAAAATCCAGTAAAGAAATTTGCTGTAAAAACTTTGACATTACTTAATATAATCCTGATAAAGTGCTGGCATTCAGAATGATTTTTGAACAGTTCCCTCTGAACAATTTTGCTTGGAAATTTTGCTACAAATTGTTAATGAAAAAAAAAAACAAAACATCTCTAGTGTAAATTCTTAAAACTCCAAAAAAAAATCCATGTGAATTCTGTCTGAAAATTCAAAACAGTCCCGTGGGAAATACATATAATTTTCGGTGGAAAAAAAATGTTCAAATTTTCATATATATTTTTTTTACATTCTAATGAAATTTTCTACGACAAGTTCTTTCGAATCTTCACCAGAAATTCTTCTTTATTTCCAAAAATTTTTTCGAACATTTTGAGGAGTGCACTTGAAAATGTTTAGTCTCCAGTTAGCTTCGCGAGCAAAGGCGTAGGGTTGCCAACCCGGAGATGACGAGTTCGATTCTCGTTCCTGTCTAGGATGTGTTCGGGTGGGAAACATTCTCGACATCCTAGGTATAGTGTATCCATCGTACTAGCTACACAAGATATATAATCGTGCAATGGCTGGCATATAAAAGCTTTCAATTTATAACAAAGGAAATGCTAATAGAATAACTAAGTTAAAAAGCAGACCAACTTCCAGTTGAAATATGGAGCCATAGAAGAAGAAGAAGACTTCTAAATTTTTCAATAAAAACTCTTCTGAATTTCCGAAAGATATTAAACAGCCAATGCCACATGAAACACTTTGATATTTCCGTTGATTTTTTGTTTCTGGATTTTTTTTTCAAATTTGGAATTTTGAAATGAAGTTTTTTCGGAATACTTTTTTACGCTCTTTGTGAATTCTATCACATTTTTTAAAATTTTCCAAGTATTTTTTTATTCGAGGCATTATTTAGAATTTCCACGGAAGAGTCTATGGATTATCTTCAAAAAATTCTTTGGATTTTCAAAAAATAAATCTTTAGAATTCTCGAGATTCTTGTTTTTTTAAATTTGTACCATAAATTCTTCCAAAATTTCATCGGGAATTCATTCTTCTTCGGGAAGTCATTTTGATTTCTTTGTAGATTCAGCAAAACATTGCTTTAAATCTTTACCATGCAAAGATGCACAGAAAATGATTTAGAAATTTTAAGGAATTTTCACATCAGAAAATCTTTAAAATTTTGATTTAATTTTTTAAGGAATTCCTTCAAAAGTACAATTTTTTCGTTATTTTCACTTGTAAAAACATCGGAATTTCCTCGGGAAATTCATTATTGTTGTTTCAGATGAACTTTTTTCGATTTTCTACTGGAAAATCTTAGGAATTTCCATCGGAAATATTTTGGCATATTCCGAATAATTTGTTTTGGAAATTTAAAAAAACTGCTGAAAATGTCTAAGAATTTCTTTTGGAAAACGAAAAAAAATTCCATTGGAAATTTAGAAGAATTTCCTTTGAAGATTCATTAAAGTTGCCCAGGATTTTGAAAAAAATCTTTAGAGATTCTGTAAAAAAAGTAAGCTGGATTTTTTTTTCTAATTTATACTGAAACCTGTTAATACCTGTTAATATTGGAATGTAAACCAATTTGATGATTCTGAAAGCAAAACTGGAATTTCTACAGGAATGCTACTCAAAGGAAACAACAGTAGGAGGTTTTATTTGCATATCTAAGATTACATATTAACTTTGTAATTCTCTGATAATTTTTTTGTTGTAAGAGTTCAGTTCAGATGCTTCGCTGAGGTTAATATATCTTAAGAATTTCCAGTACCTCCAGAGCTACGGAAGTTCCCAAATACTCTTAGGAATCTATAGGGATATTCAGTGATGAACTTTATAATTATTTGAAAAAATTTCTCTTATAGGGATATTTTGGAAAAAAAATTTCCAAACAATTTTTTCTCGAAATTTTAATAACATATTCGCGAGTCCACATTTTTTTGTATCCTTCTGATGCATTGAAGGTGTACGAGTTCTAGATATCCTAATACCCGATACACATTACAACATGATAACATCATCAAAATGTTCGAATTCATGAAAATTTATAATTGCCATGCTGTCCATCTTCAAAATTGATCGGTTTAACCATATGTTTTAGTAACATAAGTTTTTTTTTTAATTTTTGTACTTGAGAAAAAACCACGTGGTCTAAGGGGTGGGAGGGGGGTGGTCTGCCAAATGACCACGATAAGCGTGGAGGGGGGGTTGAAAATCTTCAAAAATATGACCACGTGGTTTCTGGATGGCCCCTACCGGACAATCGAAATTCATAACTGGCGCCTTATGGATCTTCAATTGATTACTCCACCAACAGCAGTGCTTCTTATACGCAGTCACCTTCCCGAGTATTCAAGCGTCAGTGGGCGTCCCCGAGTGGTGTGTGTGTGTTTTATTTATACAAGGGTTTAAGGCATTGGAAAAACCTGCGTGACAGACACCTCGAGCATCCACACTATGCTCGAAGGCGAACAGGGATGGGCTCCTCCCGACCTGCTAAAAATGTGCCGCCCGGATAAACCGGGTCCCTTTGCCTCCTTGCCTCGATCCCCCCGGGACCACGGGATGCTGCGACCACTGGGGGGGGGGGGGTGTGCTCATGCACTTCTTCTAAAATGCCGGCCCCTAGCTTAGGCTAGTTCGCCAACTGGCTTGCTGAGATCCACTGCTACTTTGTCTCGATCCCTTGGCGGCTGTGCCACAAACTTCCAAACTTCCTCCTGACTTCCCCCGGCGTCGAGGGGGGTCCACCAGTTCCGGTGAAGGAAACTTCCGCACTGATGGTGCCCCGACTACCGGCGGCTATCGCAGGGGACGCTTTCGCGCATTGCGCCGACTTCGTCTTCGGGTTGCAGAGGTGGTCCGGCAGTTCCGGTGGTGGATAACGTCCGCACTGGCGGTGCCCTACATACCCGAAGCACTTCCTTCTTCTTTCTTCTTTCTTCAGCAGGTTGACGGTTCGAGTGCCGAGGTCGGTCCGACGATTCCGGTTGGCAGAAGACTTCCGGTTCAGTGGCGCCCCAAAGACTCGAGACCAAACACTGCTCACTGTGCTGGATTTCCCTCCAATCCGACGCTTACTTGCTGGTCCCTTCTCCATCGACGCTGCAGCTCTGACATTATTTGTGTCACGACTCTGGTTGCCGCATGCCATATACCTTCATTGCGACACATTCGCTCTGCGATGTTGTCCGCCCTTATGTCCGCCTTCTTCTACGTGCCTCCGCAAACCTCGGGCAGTTGAATATCACGTGCTCTGGAGTCTCCTCCACGTTGATACACGCCTGGCAGAATGGCAATGACGCATGGCCACGCCGGTGCAAATATTGGCGGAAACAACCGTGTCCGGACAGGAACTGTGTAAGGTAAAAGTTCACCTCACCATGCTCCCTGTTCACCCACGTCGACACATTGGGGATGAGCCGATGGGTCCACCTTCCATTATCCGCATTGTCCCACTCCTGCAGCCACTTCACCATAGAGTCCAGTCTCACCGTGTGTGTGTGTTTTTTTTTTTTCTTCCTAAGCAGTGGAGGGGGAATCTGCTCAACAGACATCCTGGGTTGACCAGGAAGTGCAGGGTTAGGGATCACCGAGAGAGGCAGGACTACATCCCCGACCCGCTAAACCGTTTCCATTGCCGCCGAGCCCATAGTCCTTTCGGTACAACCAGAAAGTAATGCTTCAAAGGGGGGCCAGTGCACGATGCACCCTCGAGGTTAGCTACGTGTCCTTGCAGCATCGCTTTTTTAGAAGAACACCATGGTATCGTGCCAGCGCATTGCCGTCTTTCCAGGTGACCTTACCACGCCCTATGTCCTCGGAAGGTGGGAAGGGTCGACTTCGCGCCTGTTTCCCTCTGCACGACTGGTATCAAGAATGATGCAGCCGCGTGCACCCCAAATTGACCTCTCTGCGATAGGGTCAATTCGTCAACACACAGAGGGACTTGCCGACTTGCCTACGCCTGCTCCAACCATTACGAGGACCCCTTTCCGTCCTCGGGCTCGGAACCCGCCCGGTTGACCGCGCCGTGAAAACGACGATACCATGTTGTTCATTGCGCGGCCACTTGTTCGATAAAAGGATCGAGTTCGACCACAGGCCATGACCACCGGTATGACCCATGAAGCCGACTCCGAACCCTTGGACCACCTCTTGTTTGCGCCTGAACTAGCCATCCTTGAGTCCACGCGCCACCTTCTGTGTTGCTCCGAGACGATTTGGACGATAGCCGATAAAACGGCGTTCCAGCCAACTTCATCTTTACACATCCTCCGAATGAGGATGTCCGGGGTAGTGTCCAGACCGCAAGTGGCAAGCATGTGGTCACGCATTGCGCGAAAACGTGGGCACACGAACAACACGTGTTCCGCCGTTTCCTCTAAACCTGCGCACAGCAAACACTCGGGCGAGGCCGAGCAAGCCAGCTGCGTTACCTGCACTGTGATTTTGCAGCACGCTTAAACGCCGGGCACTTCGAACCCCCCATGGGGTGCTTGCTGTTCACAGCTTTGCTGGAACAAATCAAACAATTTGGAGGGTTCGTGCAGCATTGTGCCTTATGTCCCTCCAATCCGCAGCGTCGACAGAGCTAGCTTCTGTCAGGGCCTTTGCAGTCCCATTGCTTGTGCCCCGGGTCCAGGCACTTGAAGCAAACTTCGGGTTGCTCGTATATGCCCACAGGGCACACCGACCAACCCACCTTGACGCTCCCTAACTTGACTACCTTGAAGGCATGCGCTGCAGATAGCCGAACCAATGCTACCTGTGTCCCTGCCGGACCTTTCCGTAGCCGAACGGCTGCGGTGGGCGTCTCCACTTCACTCTGTCGCCGCAGTGCCGTGACGAGCTCTTCTACTTCGGTGATCTCGTCCAGGCCTTTAACCCTTAGATTCACCTCCGTCGTGAGTGCCCTCACCTAGACCGTCTCTCCTAGAACTTCCTCCACCAACTTCTTGTAGGCGGCGCCCCTTTGCGAGACGCCCCGCTTCAGCTCGAGGATCATCTCGCCCATCCGGGTACATCTTATTCGATGTACGTCGGAGCCGAGTTCACCGAGCTTGACGTCACTCCACATCGCCTTCAAGATGTCCGAGTACTTAGCCTCGTCCGTCTTGATGACTAGGGCATCGCCTCTGAAGCGATTGGCGCCTACCCTAGACTTCTTGCTACCCTCATTCGCCTGGGCCTTCTTTTCGGCCCTTGACGTCTTCGGTTTCCTCTTGTTCTTGACCAGGGTCCAAGAGGCGTCATTCCCCTCTATTTCCCTGGTCTGGTGCGGCTGAGAACTTTCAGCCTGCTGGCACCACCGTCTTAGCTGGCACGCCTTCGGTCGATTCGACCTTGCCCGAGTCCGCGAATCCTTGGGCCTCAGTCTGGGTAGACATCGACTCCACCGATTTCACGGGTTTACACTTGGCCGTCCCGACCGCCCTCTCCAGCTTGGCGTCCAGCATCGACTTTCGAAGTTTCTGCAAGCTCCTCTTGAGGTCCTTGCTGATATTATGCTTCGATGACGCAAAGTCGATGATGGCGTCCAGCTGTTCCGTCGCCACCTCGAAGGCCGAAAGCCCATCGCGTTTGCGGTTCATCGCCTCCACAAGCCATGGGCCGTCAATAACCCCTACCGGCGTTTTTATAGCCGAGAGGAAGGTTGAGTGACCCACGCTGGCGCTGCGCACTGAGCTGCCGAATATTGCCTCTGGCCTCCTAGGCGGAGACCTGAACAACCCACCTCTTGCGAAGGGGTTGTCGCCTACACTACTACCACTAATTGAAGAATTGACTTGGTTTTCCATTTTGGTCCCACGAGTTGCTCGGGAAAAGAGGTCCACCACGCCAGAGCCCAGCATAACGCGGTAAGGGACAATTACTGTGGAGGGTGCCCAGGTACCCCACAGGCTCCGTTAAAGGCCTAGCTTATTATTTCACCCCCTGGCCATGCATCCCCTCGGCACGGGTCGCTTGACGCCTTGGGATTAGGGGTTAGGGACGATGGTCCCGGTCTAACTCTCAGTGGCCATGGGGAGGGGTCGTCAAGCCCTTGGACAAAGTCCCTGCTGCCCCCCCCTGTGTGTGTGTGTGTGTGTGTGTGTGTGTGTGTGTGTGTGTGTGTGTGTGTGTGTGTGTGTGTGTGTGTGTGTGTGTGTGTGTGTGTGTGTGTGTGTGTGTGTGTGTGTGTGTGTGTGTGTGTGTGTGTGTGTGTGTGTGTGTGTGTGTGTGTGTGTGTGTGTGTGTGTGTGTGTGTGTGTGTGTGTGTGTGTGTGTGTGTTTTTCTTCCTAAACAATGGTGGGGAATCTGCTCAACAGACATCCTGGGTTGACCAGGAAGTGCTGGGTTAGGGGCCACCTCCAATGAGGGAGGCAGGACTGCATCCCCGACCAGCTAAACCGTTTCCATTGCCGCCAAGCCCATCGTCCCTTCGGTACAACCAGAAAGTAATGCTTCAAAGGGGCCAGTGCATAACGCACCCTCGAGGTTAGCTGCGTGTCCTTGCAGCATCGAACATCGTGACTCGCTTTTTAGAAGAACACCATGGTGTCGTGCCAGCGCATTGCCGGCTTTCCAGGTGGCCTTACCACGCCCTATGTCCTCGGAAGGTGGGCAGGGTCGACTTCGCGCCTGCTTCCCTCTGCACGACTGGTATCAAGAATGATGATGCCGCGTGCACCCCAAATTGACCTTTCTGCGATAGGGCCTATTCGCCAGCACACAGAGGGACTTTCCGACGCGGTGCCTACGCCTGCCCCAACCTTGACGAGGACCCTTTCCGTCCTCGGGCTCGGAAACCGCCTGGTTGACCGACGCCGCGAAAGCGACGATACCATGTTGTTCTTCATGCGGCCACTTGTTCAATGAAAGGATCGAGTTCGACCACAGGGCACCGGTATGACCCATGAAGCCGACTCCGAACCCTTGGACCACCTCTTATTTGCGCCTGAACTAGCCATTCCTCGAGTCCACGCGCCACCTTCTGTGTAGCTCCGAGACGATTTGGACGATAGCCGATAAAACGGCGTTCCAGCCAACTTCATCTTTACACATCCTCCGGACTAGGTTGTCCGGGGTAGTGTCCAGACCACATGTGGCAAGCATGTGGTCACGCATTGTGCGAAAACGCGGGCACACGAACAACACGTGTTCCGCCGCTTCCTCTAAACCTACGCACACCGGACACTCGGGCGAGGCCGAGTGTCCGAACCGGTGTAGGTACTGTCTGAAGCAACCATGGCCTGTAAGGACCTGGGTCAGGTGGAAAGTGATTTCCCCATGGCGCCTCTTGACCCACGTACCTATCTCCGGTATCAACCTATGTGTCCATCTACCCTTAGTGGAACTGTCCCACGCACGCTGCCATTTGACCATTGAGGCCAATCTGACAGTCCTACGGATGCCTCTCGTGCCGCGCATTTCGAAGCACTCTATGTCTTCACCGATAACGATGTCAATAGGCATCATACCGGTGATGACGCAAAGTGCATCGTACGACACGGTACGGTACGCGCTCGCAACTCTTAGGCACATGAGCCTATACGTACTTTCTAACTTCGTTCTGTAGCAGTTAATACGCAGGGCCGTGTCCCAAACTGGACCCCCATACCTCAGTATGGACAGAGCAACGCTAGCCAGAAGCTTGCACTTGCTGGCATAAACCGCAGAGCTATTGGACATCATCCGGGACAATGCCGCTATAGCTGTGGAGGCACGCTTGCAGGCGTAATTGACGTGGCTACCAAAGGTGAGCTTATCGTCGATCATTACCCCCAAGAGTTTGATGGAGCGTTCAGAGGTGACCGTGCAGTTGCCTGCCCTTATCACCGCTTGTTGCTCCGACTTTCGGTTGTTAACAACAACCACCTCAGTCTTGTGTGTGTGTGTGTGTGTGTGTGTGTGTGTGTGTGTGTGTGTGTGTGTGTGTGTGTGTGTGTGTGTGTGTGTGTGTGTGTGTGTGTGTGTGTGTGTGTGTGTGTGTGTGTGTGTGTGTGTGTGTGTGTGTGTGTGTGTGTGTGTGTGTGTGTGTGTGTGTGTGTGTGTGTGTGTGTGTGTGTGTGTGTGTGTGTGTGTGTGTGTGTGTGTGTGTGTGTGTGTGTGTGTGTGTGTGTGTGTGTGTGTGTGTGTGTGTGTGTGTGTGATGATCCGAGATGATCGTTATACTCCACTTGCGTTATACTCCACTTACGGTGACGTCATCACCTCGTGTACTCGCCTATCTCTTTCTCACCTGTTGGAAATTGGTAAACGATACATGAATATTAGATACGTGCGAAAGGGGTGGAGTCTGACAACAGTTTGAGAGCATATAGAAAACATATTTTGATTTCGACATCAAATTGGAATCATGATTTGTTTTCAAATATGAATCATTTTGTTGTAAGAACCAGTATCAATGCACTTTGGGGCGAAATCCAATTGAAAACCCAGATTGATCCACCTAGCAGTGATTGTGCCTTACTCGTGCATTATTAAACAACCCAATCAACAAATCAAATGCATTATCGGGAAATTCGTTGAAATGCTAAATAATTTGATTATTGATTTTAAAAATCACTAAGTAAAGTATTATCACGTATTATTAGCGTGCGCGTTTTATGCGAGGTTTTTTATTATACCAGAAAGCTGCAGAAACGTTATATGGCGTTATGCGTCGTAACTTGCATGCAATCAAAGCTTGCGTTGCAATTGTTGTACTAAAGTCGTGTACAAAATCGAATAGAAGAGCTTGCATGGGTTGATACTTCAAGGTATTTTATGGCATGCTATAACTTAATTACTATGTTTCATAACTATCTTAATATTTAGTTTTTTATTGAATGAGCCATCGTTATGAAATTCAATAGTGATCAAAATCGGTTAAGAATTACTATATGAAAAAGTGGCTCATGTTTTTCGGTTTTCGTGTGCACACACACACACACACATCCACACACACATCCACACACACATACACACGGACAGACAGCCATTTGTTCAGTTTGACGAGCTGAGTCGATTGGTATATAACATCATAGGTCTCCGAGACTTCTATAAAAAGTTCGATTTTGGGGTGAAATGATAGCCTTTCGGTACAACTTTGTTGTACGAGAAAGGCAAAAACAAACGTTAAACGTCCAAATCCCAAACAGAAGCCATGAACAAAATAACAAAACAAACTGTCCATATCATACTTGATTGATATAATTGATATATCAAAAATTTGTACTGAAATATCTTTCAAATATCAATAAATGCTATGGATAAGAACAAACTAATGGCACATGATATTGATCATATCTTATACTATCGACAAACATATGATTTCCGCATAATGATTTTCATATCACGCTGTACGCGTACAGTGACAAGATGACATACATCTTTCATTTCCACCGTTGTATCAATTTGACAGCTTGCTTTGAAACTGATTCTACCGCTTTCCAAAACAATATTTTTCCTCAAAATGTATAGAAATCATAAACTGTTACTATAGTTTTTATGAGTATTACAAAATATTTACCCATACTTTTTGAATAAATTGTAAATTCATCGATATGAAAACGTCATAGTTTTCCAATTCTTCGTATAGGTATTTTAGCAGAAATATGCGAGTTTTGGCTATTATTTCTGCTGACCTTATTCCCTCTATTCTATGATATTCATGTGGACATTTTGAAGGATAAAGCCAGCACCGTTCAATTGGGTCATAGATCTAATTTTGTATTTGTCCAAAACAATGGTACAAAACATTCTTCCCATCTAAAAAAGTAGATGCTGACTAATGGCAAATCAAAGATCTCCCATACTTTCCAATCCCCAGACCTCATTCCAATTAAAACCTATGGGATCCCTGCACAAAATGTATGAAATCACATACAGAACTCAAACCATTGAATATAATGTAAAAGTGAAGGTAGATCATCCCGGAAACAACCCAAGAACTGGCAAAATCAATATAAAGACATCTTCAGAGCAAAATTGTAGCAAATAATGGGCTTACGAATAATTATTATGCCATTGTTGTGAAAAAAAATCATCCGGAATTGCAGAAAAACGATTTTTACTCAGTCAGCTTGCAAAATTTGCAAAATTTAATGTTTGTTTTAATTTCATATGTCAAACGGCTTATTTGACATTTCAAACAACAAATTATGTTCTGTTTCGTACAATACAACGGTCGAAGGGCAGGGTACGGAAATCATCGTGCTATCGTGATACCAGCGTGATTCTGGGTGACAGACATATGATTTTATGCTGTACAGTGATATTGGTATCATATATGTGTCACAAGTGTATTACAAATATAGCATAAAGCTTTCAGTACACTGTTTGTTTAATCGACAAATATTTGTCATAGCCTGTTTTAACAAAATTTGACGTTTGCTGATTATTTGTTATGTGCCAGTACACGATGAGCAAATATTTGAATAAAACCTATTTGTCAAATACTATGTTTGAAAACTTTGTTTGACTATTTGTCAAATGTTGTTCAAAAGACAGTACATTGTTTGTCGTCAAACTCGCATTAGACATTGTACAAGAACTTTTTCAGAATGTCCACCGCCGATTTTGACCTATTTTTACGACCTTTTAAGTTTGGTTGGACCTCAGAAGTTGAAATTGGTATCCAGAAGCAGGACACGAGTATGAGCAAATCAATATCTCCAGTAAAAAGATTAACCCTGACGTTGAGATTCTGCGCTACCGGAGAAAGCATCAATGCAATATTTTTTCAGGATTCCACTGACGACAATCTCCAGAATTGTTCCAGAGGTTTGCCGGGCCATATATGAGGCCCTTAAGAATCTTCTATCATCTATCATTGGAGAATTAATCCCTATGTTAGAAATGAGTACCCTAGAATTTTACAACTTTGTTGCAACATGTGGTTGGATTACGACTGGGAATTTTTGTAGTTCGATTTTCGGGTTGGCTATCAGTCATGAATAATAGCGTTGACAATTTTATTTCATCGCCGACGTTTCGATCCAGGGATGGGATCTTCTTCAGGACTGCCATCGAGCCCTGAAGAAGATCCCATCCCTGGATCGAAACGTCGACGATGAAATAAAATTGTCAACGCTATTATTTGTTGCAACATTTATAAAACTCGCAATTTGCTGCAACATTTATAAACCTCGCAGCTGTATCAAGGAGGATTACGCCTTTTTTCTTATGAGCAACTTTATTATACTATACTTTATTTATACTGCCGGTAGACGCATAATTGTTTCATGTTTGCTGGGATTTCCTTAGTCTATTTCCCTCTATTTTCCCCCGAACGTTTGGGTCCCCAGGTCCGATTACACCACATGAGTGGAATAATCTGTTTTTAAATCTTATTTCCAAGGAACTGTCTACGGAACATCATTTGGAACCGAATCTCTAAACAATGTGGAAAATATTGGACTGCTCTGAGGATAATCCGCACATATTTATCGGAGAAAATCCATAAATTTTTATTTTGAGATTTATGTGTACACACTTAACCATCTACTATCCCAGAACGCACTTAAAACAAACAGGACCAAGTTATTTTTCTAGATTTGTTCTTTTCTTTTTCGTTCCGGATCAGTCAATTCGTCCAAGTTTAAAATTATTTGTAAGTATTTGCAACTCAACATCGGTAAAGAGTTGCAAACATAATCAAATATTTAACAGTTTTGACAGTACACGATTTGTCATTTCTGCAAATATTTGTTATGCGCAGTGTTGCAAATATTTGATAAACGAATATTTGACAAGTCAGTACACACAAAGCAAATATATTTTTTGAAATTTAGCAAATATTTGTCAATTAGACAAACAGTGTACTGAATGCTTAACTCGATCTCCTCATAATATTTTAGTGCAAAGTATATATTTTTTATATTTTTATTTAAGAGAGGCCCTTGACCGGTTTATCGCTATAAGTGCAAAATATTGATATTGTCGTCTGATCTTTTATCTCTTATATCAATCATGTCCACATCTAATTTTTCAATCTTATCCACATTTGATATTATTGAGCTATTTTTGTCTACTCGGGATGTGATGGAAAAACCACGTTGACGATCACTGTCCATAGAATTGCCCGAAAACATTTCACAAATTTGCAAGTAATGGCAGTATATTAGAACGTCCCAGCAATAACTATCACTATTTTCTTTCTTCAACAGAAAATTCAAAATGAAAGTCACATTTCTGCTTGAGCTTTTATTGATTCTCATAATAATCGCTTTTGCAGCCTCCGCACCAGTAGAAGGTATGCTTTTATTTAATCAATCTGAGAATAAAATGTCTAAAAGCTTTCACGATGTCAATCCGTTTTCACTCAGTACAACGAAATGTTCGAAAAGGGGCTTTAGTCTATCGGCAAGCCGCTGATGATGTTGCGGATGCAGCAGCGGTAGAGGTGGCTCCAGTGCCAGTTGTGCCAGTTTCAGGTGGCGATGATGATGATGACGACGATGATGATTCGGATGAGTTTGATTTAGGAGACGATGATTCAGGTGAAGATGATGATGCCGATGACGATGATGATGACGACGATGATGATGATCTGATTGGTAACGTTTAGTAATAAGTTAACACAGAATTTTTTTCAAACTTTGTCCTGTTTTTAGGATCAGTTGAAGATGAAATTGATGACGATGATGATGATGATGATGATGATGAAGATGATGTCCCAGTAGCAGTTGCACCCGCTGCACCAGTAATTCTCGATCAGCAGAAGCAGTCGGCTGTTAGTCAACCAGCTGCTCCAGTTGTTGCCGTAGATGAAGATGAAGATGATGACGACGATGATGAAGATGATGAAGATGATGCATTGTCTTTTTTCGGTGAAGATCTTCTAGGCGCCTTAGACGACGACGACGATGATGATGACGATGATGATGACGACGATGATGATGATGATGACGATGACGACGATCAAGCAATTGCTGTTGCGCCAGTTTCGTCATCTGATGCTCCTGGACCAATAGCTCCATCCAAGAAGAAGAAGAGAAAGCCAGTGCCTGTTAAAGAACCAGTCGGTGCTAACACTCAGGCTCTTCTTGATCTCGCTGATGCTGCCGCAGCCCAAAACGAGATTGATGCTCCACCAAAACAGAAGCCAGAGGGAATAGATGTAAACAATGAAGTAAACAAAATTGTGGAATCGCTCGCTGCTCAAAAGGCTGACCAGAATGCTCAACCAGCAACGGAACCTGCAGCGGAAGAGGAAGACGAATTAGAATACGACGAGGGCTCCCCAGAAAAGGTACAATCATTATCCTCTGATAATAACAAAGTTGACGTTGTTGCCGCTCCTGCAGCTGTGACTGCGACGAAGCCGACTAGTGACGACGACGACATCTTCGAAGGTATCACATCTTTAGTGGACGATGATGACGATGACGATGATAGCGATGAAGTGATACCTCAGAAAAATGAACAAACTGGAAGTAACGATACTGAGGTACAACCTGAAGATGCCGAAGACGATGACGATGACGATGACGATGAGGACAGCGACGAATTGATCGATGAGAGCGCTGTTGAAGAAATTGCAGAATCTGATGTGTGACCAGACTACCAGGTTAAGGCAACTCAATATAATGTTCAGTACTAAGTCTTATTCAACTATTATAGTATCGTGTTTGAGATATGTATGTATAGAACTATAAGTAAATATGGGAAGTATCATCAGAAGCAGCAAAGTGCAAAAGTGATATGAGATGTTAACTGATCATTATTATTAAGTTGTTTCACGTTTCAAACAGAGGGTGGTTTTGAATCCTTAAGGATATTCAGGAAGTGAAAAAACGGGAGAACATGGAAGAAACAAGACTTTATTTAAGGAGCTTGCGATCAAACATTCAAGTGCTAATCAAATTAGATTGGCAAATGAATGTTACGAAGCTCCAACTACACTAAATCTTCGATGTACGAAGGTTGTCCTTAATATGTCAAATCAGTATACTTCTCAATGAACGATATAACTAAAGCCATCAACGATTAAGACCAAGTAAAAGACAAGTACATGACAACAGGACTATTGTCTTAGAAGACCTTAGTATTAAGGTAATTTAAATATTTATTTATTTATTTATTTAATTATTTATTTAATTTATTCAAAATGTAAAAAGACTTGACCTCCTACAAATAAAAAACACCGAAATGTCTCGACGCTAATGAGATAATAAAAACTAGCGATGAATAAACATTACAAATATTTAATTTTTGTATTATCACACTGCCCACATCTTGTGAGTCGATATCTTATTTATTATAGTAAGTTTATGATAGAAGCAACTGGAGCGATATTCACGGTGCGATATTTGAGTGTATCGACCAACTCACGGTGTTTACACACTTAAATTGATAATTCCAGCTCGGTAATATTTTTTACTGATTTTATACGGTAAAAGACAATTTGAACCGAGAGCACAGTTAATTTAAAAGAATTAACGGATTTCTGCAATCAGTTTTACCGATGTCTCAGTTGTAAAAAATAAAATACTGGGTTTCGGTAGTATGTATTACCGATCAACTCTGTTCTAAGAAAATATCCTGCACTTGTCAAAAAACAAACCGATCACTCAGTAAAAACAAATTCATTTTACTGAGCACTCGGTAAAATAAGTACAAAGTTTTCAGTTTTCGGCCAGGTGCCGCATGGTTTGGCGCCATATTTATTTGCGAACCGGAACTTCTGGAAGTCTGATGGCATCGCACGAACTTTTTTGGCGAGTGATTGATGCTACCCGTAGAAATTCTTGATTACTTAAATATTCAGGTAAGTTTAAACCTTTGTACTATCATGTATCAGCTTATTTGTGCTAGGTTCCTGAAGATTTGTTTATTTTTTAATTTATACATTTCCAAGTCAATGAAAACAAAAATCATCAGCGTACGACTTACGGCATGCCGGATCGCCAAAATGCTTAGTTCTGGGTCTGGACTCTGGATCTATAACAAGACATCAGGTATGTAAACTATGAATATACTGTTTTCCAAAAGGTTTTATAATAATTTACTTTCTACAACTTGTTTCCACATTTTTAGATAATTGAGTGGCAATGAGGTTCCCTGCCGCTAAAATTGTGATGATTTCCCGGGCGTGAAAGAATACCGCTAGTGCTGTAATACTGGAAGAAGCTAGCCGCAGAAACTTTTTGTATGTTTTCTGATTAAAAAACCGCAATAAATATGTTTATAGACCTGAGATTTCTTGTGTTTTTAAATATCAATAAAAAAGTGAAAATTTAATCACATTCCTTTCGGAACTATGAATTACTGAAATCGGTAATATTTTTACAGATCTACCAGTATTATTTTACCGATGACTCAGTAACTATTACAAATCTGCTCGGTATTTTCTGACAGTTCGCTATCATGAATGCTGAACCGAGAACTCGGTAATTGAATTCGATTACCGAGGTGACTACCGAGAGCTCAGCTGTTGAGAAATCGGTAATTCATTTACCGAGCCCGGCAAATAGAATTAAGTGTGTATGCCTCACAGAAAATACACCAGTCTAGTAGATAACCGATCTCATTGAAGACTAAAGGTAACAGTTGATACCGATAAGATTTGACTTCAATTGCCCGACTAGTATGCAACCGCAATTACTCAGAAATACTTCCAGTATTTTTCCGCCAATATGGATTAATGATATTAACACTGAAGATCAATGACCGATGTAAATAAGCACATAGTAATACTTGTGACACATATATGATACCAATACCACTGTACAGCATAAAATCATATGTCTGTCAGCCAGAATCACACTGGTATCACGATAGCACGATGATTTCCGTACCCTGCCCTTCGACCGTTGTATTGTACGAAACAGAACAATCCCACTACTACGGTTACTTCTCAGAGCTCGATTTGTGAATGATGTACGGGATTCATTGTGTGGATCTTCAGCCGGAATATTATTGCTGACGTTATGGTGCAACACTTTGCACTTTCGGTAATGCACTTTGATGCATTAGATGGTACATTAGACTGGCCCAGATTACTATGGGGAGAAAAAAATGTTGTCGAATTCCACGGGGCACCCCCCAGGATTGTGTCTTTAAGTGAGAAAATCAATCTCTGAAAATTTCAGCTCAATCGCTTGTTGCATAAGCTGGCGCATTTGATTTGAATTTTGTATGGGTATTTCAGCCAAAATGTATAGGAAAATACACCTCCGTCACTCATTCGATCTGAAAATTGGTTCTGATTGCTCGATTGACCTCAGAATTGCAAAAACGGCAGTTGGTATGCTACAGAACAATTTCACAGAACATTACATGATAATTAAATGAACTTTTATATAATTTTCGGCTGAATTATTAGGAGCTGATTTGTGTATTTTTGGGTTTTTTGATCGAATCGCATCAGCCGAAACCCATATAAAAGTTCATTTAATCATCATACAATGTTCTGTGAAATTGTTCTGTAGCATACCAACTGCCGTTTTTGCAATTCTGAGGTCAATCGAGCAATCAGAACCAATTTCCAGATCGAATAAGTGACGGAGGTGTATTTTCCTATACATGTTGACTGAAATCCCCATACAAACTTCAAATCAAATGCGCCAGCTTATGCAACAAGCGATTGAGCTGAAATTTTCAGAGATTGATTTTCTCACCCAAAGACACAATCCTGGGGGGTGCCCCGTGGAATTAGACAACTTTTTGTTTCCTGGGCCAGTCTAATGGTACATGCACTACACAGACACACTTGTGGAACGGGGCACTTTCAACGCGGGCGAGTACAAACCTGGTACCGAGTCGATTGTTTGCTTGTTTCACTAGTCTGCTAGTACTCGTTCGTACCGGAAATGTGCTGTATGAGTGTTAGATGATTTATGCGTTTCGTTTTATCCTACTGCTTCACTGTAGTTTGCGTTGTGAGTGGTGCTGACCGGCATCGAACAGTGTTGTACATAATGCCATATTTTATAAATTAAATCAGTTGAGTAATTCGTTGGTCATTGTAACACAACTCCAAGCGAAGCGCAGCGAAATTTTTGTGAATGGAATAGGATGGACATTCACAAAAATTTCGCGATAATTTCCATCTGGTGATAGTGGATGTGGTGATTGCCGATCTTATGATATGCTGATTCAACAGAAGACTCCTTAACTGGACCTTGAATACAGCGTTGTTCTGGTGCCATATAATCATTCTTAATACTACTTTAAGAAGATTCATTGCCCTCACTATCTTCTAGTGACAAAATAGCAAATTTAAATCTGACTATGTGCTGTGATCATAGTCAAAACAAACTTATGTGCTAAATATAACTACATTTATTATTCAATTGACCTGACCACTATCATTTATTATTCAATTGATCAATTGACCACTATCAACGGCAGCTTGTATGTTGGCCATGGGCGCTTTCTAATGAACCGCGTTGAGCAAGGAATTTTCAATTTGTGTATTTGTTTACACTATGTGCTAGGTATCTATTGCTTTTCGTTTCTTTATCTGTTTACGTATACGCTTGCGTGTGAATTAGTTTTGACGTAAACTACGTCTAAGGGGAAGCCTCAGATACAGGGTGCAAAATGAAAATTTCCAAATTGGGGACCGTCACGAAATCATGTAAGATTTCAAACGGTAATAGCGTCTTTATCTTTCGATGGATTTTCGACATTTGCTTATCAATCGATTCGGAAACTCTCCAGCAATTTGCCAATTCTATTGATACTATTGATTATCAACGTTAAACTATTGAAAATGTTATTTCTTTCCAAACCGGGTGAAAATTTCAATCCCCTTCATAAATCCCCAACACGGACATCAGATTGCAGTAACGTACGGGCCTTTTGATCCACTGCTTCGTTTTCCCTGTGTATAAAAAGCCCCGTGTTTCGCGTGCGCGCGTCATTTTTATTCTGCATGTCACGGAGAACGGACGATTTCGTTAGCACGGGAGGGCTCGGCTCGTTGATTGAGATTTATGAGTCATGATGCGGATGAAATTTTTCGTCAGGTGGTGGTGGCGGTCGTGGCAACAGCAGTACATCTTTTCATCCGTATTCCCAACAGCATCGTTGAATCTGGCAATCAAGGCCGTGCTGTTGATGAGGCACATAAGTGGAAATTAATCGGTTCTTTCCAGGACCACCATTATGTTTGGGAGGAAGGTTAAGTTGAAATAATTTTTTGACGTAAACTACGTCTAAGGGGAAGACTCAGATACAGGGTGTAAAACGGAAATTTCCAAATTCGAGACCGTCGCGAAATTAGGATAGATTTCAAACACTAATAGCGTCTTTATCTTTCGATGGATTTTTAATCACTTACTCTGCAGAAGTCGAATGATGGATTGAATCTTATGAATTTTTGCGTTACTGCTGCCGATTTATTGCAACAATCTCATGAATTTACTCTCAGTCAAACCAAATTCCTCCAATGAAAAATTTAATGCCCTGAAAAGGACAGATTTCAGATCATGCGGATTTCTAATCACCAACACAACAGCAACCATTCGATAGTCAGAATATCACAAGAGTATTTCACTCAAATGCAGATGCTGGCTCTATGGTTCTACCGCTACACTGCAACAGATTGCCATCGTTGGATTCTCTGTCGCAACGATCCTGTTACGAGCGCTACCTACGCCATCGGTGGGAACGAAGAGCGTGCGTCTGAAGGAGAAGCTGCAAAAATGTATTTGCATGGATGGAAATTAAACCTGAAACAAGTAGCAGTAAAAATAATAATCTTGAGGGGAAATTCCACTGGTATTGATGCTATCCATGCGAATACATTTTTGTAGCGTCCCTGACGCACGGTCGTGATTCCGCCACCGACGGAAACTATCAGCCATCACCAAGCGATTAATATGAACTTTGATCAAAATTTGTCTCGCCTTAAATTATGGCTTAAGAGCTGGTTTCACTGATGACACTTCAGACGCAACCGTTGCAGAAATAAACACCACCATAGCCGCCATCGTAGAGACAGGCAAGAAAATTCCATCTGAGTGCTGTTGATGCTGACGACGACGACCGCGCGGCCCACACCATCGCCGGGAATAAAATTTCCGGTAGGAGCTCCGCCGATGCCGAAGGTGGTACCATGGTCTGGTCTCCGTGACATCTCGAAAGAAATGGCTCGCGCGCGCGGAAGAGCTGCTTTCTTGTAATCAATAAAGTTGAACCTGTAGCCACGCCCCTTTGATGAGTGTTTGACGGTTACACAATATTTGCAGTCATACCGGACAACAAAGAGGCGGGAATAATGAGCCATCTTTATTGGTTATAAGAAAACTGCTCTCCCCGCGCGCGTGGCGCTATCAGTCAGCAGCACGTACGGACGTGTTTTTTGCTCGCACATTTTTGACGTAAACTCTACGTCTAAGGGGAAAACTCAGATACAGGGTGTAAAACCGAAATTTCCAAATTCGAAACCGTCACGAAATTAGGATAGATTTCAAACGCTAATAGCGTCTTTACCTTTCGATGGATTTTCGAGATTTTCTTATAAATAGATTAGGAAACTCTCCAGCAATTTGGCAATTATATTGATACTATTGATTATCAACGTTAAACTATTGAAAATGTTATTTCTTTCCAAACCGGGTGAAAAGTTCAATTCCGTTAATAAATCCCTAACACGGACATCAGATTGCAGTAACGTATGTGCCTTTTGATCCACTGCTTCGTTTTTCCTGTGTATAAAAAGCCCCATGTTTCGCGTGCGTGCGTCATTTTCATTCTGGATGTCACGGAGAACGGACCAGCGCGGTTCCAGCGATAACGCCTGTGGTTTGGTCTGTCGTGGTAAAAACTCATCTTCTTCTTCTTCATTGGCATTACATCCCCCACTGGGACATTGCCGCCTCGCAGCTTAGTGTTCATTAAGCACTTCCACAGTTATTAACTGCGAGGTTTCTAAGCCAAGTTACCATTTCTGCATTCGTATATCATGAGGCTAACACGATGATACTTTTATGCCCAGGGAAGTCGAGACAATTTCCAATCCGAAAATTGTCTAGACCGGCACCGGAAATCGAACCCAGCCACCCTCAGCATGGTCTTGCTTTGTAGTCGTGCATCTTACCGCACGGCTAAGGAGGGCCCCTAAAAACTAAAAACTCATGGACGATTCAAATCAAGCCCAACTCAGCACCTAAAAACTCATGGATGAGTTGAATCATCGTATGTTTTCTGTATGTACGTAGAATCACGAGCGCGCGTCAAACGGAGAAGCTGCAAAAATGTATTCGCATGGATGACTATTTACTAAAATTATAAGTCTTTCTCTGAATCGTGCTCTCGTGATTCTACTACCGACGGAAAATAATCTGCCATCAACAAGCAATTAAGTTTTACTTTGATCAAAATTCATCTCGCCTCAAGTTGTGACTTAAGAGCCTCTTTTCATTGATAGTAGCCAATCGTTAGTAGGGGATATTACGGCTTTGGCAGGTTTTGTTCTATAATTGTCAGGGGGTTTTCTGTTACTAATTATGCTCAAATTTGGCCTAAACATTCTTTGCATATCAAAGAATATTGTGGCCAAATTTCATAAAATATGGCCAACAAAAACCCCCTGACAATAACAGAACAAAACCTGCCAAAGCCATCACTCCTACTTCATACAAGAAAATTTAATCTGAGCGCTGCTAATGTTAATGACGACGACCGCGCGACCCACACCATCGCCGGGAATAAAATTTCCGGTAGGAGCTCCGCCGATGCCGAAGGTGGTACCACGGTCTGCTCTCCGCGACATCTCGAACGAAATGGCTCGCGCGCGCGGGAGAGCTGCTGCGTAAATAAAGTTGAATCTGTAGCCACGCCCCTTTGGTGAGTGTGAGACGGTTACACAATATTTGCAGCCATACCGGACAACAAAGAGGCGGGACTAATGAGCCATCTTTATTTATGATAAAAAAAACTGCTCTCCCCCGCGCGCGGCATTTCATTAGAAATGTCGAGGGGGGCGGTCCCAGCATCGGCGGAGTTGCTGAACGAATCAATCGGTTCTTCTCAGGGCCACCATCCTATGCAAAGGAAGAGGTGAGGCGAATATTGTTCAAAGAGCAAATTAACCACTTGCCGACGCCATAATGTTGCCGTCCGTAGCAGAATCACGAGTGCGCCCCGGGAGCAGTTGCTACAAATATGAATTCGTATGGATGGATCAGTGGCAGCCGGTTGAAATTTTCTCAAGATCTTATTTGATTTTGTTGCAGCTTGTGATTGGGAAGACGGATTATTAACAATCCATCGAAAGATGGAGATGGAGACAGTTCAATCGAAATGATGCCGTCAGTAGCGAAATCACGAGTGCGCTTTAACGCGTGGTCTTTGCAAAAACATGTGTGCGTCTTCAGTGATTTGACGGTAGTTATCCTCATTTCTAAAGTTTTAATGGTTAAATACAATAAAAAGTGCAATTAAACCTGATAAATTGAAATTCAGAAATACCCAAGTTTAGTTAAGCTCATTCAGAATATTTTTCGAAAAATTCGAAAAAGAACAGTGAATTGAATTTAAACAAACAAAACTAAACTACTCATATTATGCAAAACTCGATAATTCAATAAATTTGTTTTAATTACATAAATATATTAGTATCTTTTAAAATGTAAATTTCATAAGAAATCCAAAGAGTAATTTTGTAATACTCATGGATAATGGCACTAGATTCTTCATTTCACCAAACTGTTTCACGTAGTTTACGTCGGGCGGTCGTGTCTTGTACACAACCCTTATGATTTTTTTAGTTTCAAGAGCGTTTTCAATTCGATCGTACTTTTGTGTACGTTTGTTGCATGTCTTGTATTGAGTGCGAGTGATATCACAGTGTTGTACATAATGCCATATTTTAGAAATTAAATCAGTTGAGTAATTCGTTGGTCAACCAAATTCTATTGTAACACAACTCCAAGCGAAGCGCAGCGAAATTTTTGTGAATGGAATAGGATGGACATTCACTCAAATTTCGCGATAATTTCCATCTGGTGATAGTGGATGTGGTGATTGCTGATCTTATGATATGCTGATTCAACAGAAGACTCCTTAACTGGATTTTGAATACAGCGTTGTTCTGGTGCCATATAATCATTCTTAATACTACTTTAAGATGATTCATTGCCCTCACTATCTTCTAGTGACAAAATAGCAAATTTAAATCTGACTATGTGCTGTGATCATAGTCAAAACAAACTTATGTGCTAAATAAAACTACATTTATTATTCAATTGACCTGGTCCACTATCAACGGCAGCTTGTATGTTGGCCATGGGCGCTTTCTAATGAACCGCGTTAAGCAAGGAATTTTCAATTTGTGTATTTGTGTACACTATGTGCTAGGTATCTATTGCTTTTCGTTTCTTTATCTGTTTACGTATACGTTTGCGTGTGAATTAGTTTTTTAGTTTCAAGAGCGTTTTCAATTCGATCGTACTTTTGTGTACGTTTGTTGCATGTCTTGTATTGAGTGCGAGTGAGTGCGTTTCTGATTAGATTACGGATTGTAAGGCATAGAACGATAAGTTGGACTGCCTGAAGATTGCTGTATACGGTAGTGTGAGATATAGATGGCATTGTCTTGGACTCGAATAATGCACAGTGAATGATACACAGTATACTGTGAAGTAACAGTAATGTTGGTATCCCTTGACTGAATGCCGACACCAGCTCATGACAACAGGAAGCATTCATACTGCCTCATTTGCGATCGAACATCGAACTGGGTAAATTGCATATCCAATGTTTGGGGTGATTCCTTCCAGAGAGAATCTAAACGGCACATTTGGCGACCATGACAGTCCTTCGCTAATCAGCGGAGATCAAAAATGGACCTTTTTTGATTTTCAAAAGAAGGAATCATCCAAAAACATTAAATTTTCAAAAAAGTGAAGGCGAATGGGAAAACTGTAAAAAAAACTGTGTTTAGTAATGTTCGCCGCCGAAAGTTGTGTATAGAAAAATAACTGGAACAACCAAAAATGGCAACGTGGTACTAACAGAAACAATGGTAATTGAAACATTACCCAAGCTCGACTCTGTTTTAAACACACAAATGTCGGATCGAAAGCTAGCAGCGTGTTGTTTGCCAAAGGCAATGTCCGCTGGTCGAATAGGCGTTCGATCCTGTTGTTTTGTTGTGCATGTGTCAATTCAACGGATTGCTATGTTTACCGCGGGAGAATTCCTTCAAGTAATTGCTGCGATCGTTGAATCGATTTTGTTGTTTTATGCTCAAATGTCAGATCGAAGGCTCGCAGCGTGTTGTTTATCGATATGATAATGTCCGCTGACGGAGAAGCAAATCGATTCTTTGTTTTGAGGCATAAATGTCAAATCGAGGTTGCGATCAATTCGCAAACAATCATGCTACTCTACTCATGTCTATTTGAATGTACAGATTTCGTTGTTTTATGCTCAAATGTCGGATCGAAGGCTCGTAGCGTGTTGTTTATCAATATGATAATGTCCGCTTACGGAGAAACAAATCGATCTTGTTGTTTTGAGACATAAATGTCAAATCGAGGTTGAGATCTATTCGCAAACAATCATGCTACTCTACTCATGTCTATTTGAATGAACTGTCAGAAAAATTCATTGTTGCTGAATGAACTGTTGTAACATTGTTGCTACTAAATAATGTAGATCAATAGCTACTTGGTGACTATAACGGTCATTCCTTTTTAAGATCTGTTTACAGAAATGGAAATCGGAAAGTACGTCCGCGCTCCTCAGGAGGAGAACGATCAGCCTCCTGATGTGGGAGCTGAAGTAGAGGTTATAAGCGAGTATAACGAGCAATCCGATAAAGTGAATGAGGAGACTCACGCGAATCTGATGGAGAGATTTGCACGACTCGAACAAACGGTACTAAAAATGGCAGAGGCATCTCAACAAGCACGAAAGCAAGATGTCTCGAACTCCTCGGCAGATAACTGGGCAAGAGGCAAATCGGTATCCAGGAATGAATCTGGCAACATTCGCTGGGAGCATCTCAAGCCGTTTCCACGGGATGTACCATCGTCCAAGCTGTGGGAAACTTGGAAACGATACTTGGAAACTTTTGAAATTGGCGCGGAGTTCAGCAACGCCAATACACCGGCGGATAGGTGCCGACTACTCTACCTGGCTATAGGTGAAGAGATGCAGGCCATAGTGCGAGCTGCGGAGCTGCGTCCCTCCCTCGATGAGGATGACTGCTACGACAGGTTCGTACAGGGTATTGATAATTACCTGAAATCAATGTCAGACCCTGCTGTGGAGCATGAAGCGTTCCTAAATATGCAGCAACTGGAAGGCGAATCAATCGTCCGGTTCCACGCTCGATTGGTGGAAAAAGTCAGACTGTGTGGGTATAGCCCAGGAGACCAGACACGTTTCGTGCAACTCCAACTCCTTAAAGGAATGCGAAACCAGGAGCTAGCGCGATATGCGAGACTGTATGGTCACGACACACTGTACGTCGTGCAGGCTGCAACACGTAACGAGGCGTATGAGGCGGGATTACAGCCGGGCAGTTCATCCGGACCGGTGGTCGCTTTGACGACGAAGAGACCGTTTAAAAATTTTCGACGACCCAACCCAAGCACGGAATACAAACCAGGCAGGAACCCGACATATGGTCGAGACGGAGCGAAGAAGCGCTTTAAACCGAACACTCAAGAACAGTGTAAACAGTGCGGTCGGCCAGCTCACAAGGAATCCGGCATGTGTCCCGCTATTAGCCGCTCATGCAACATATGTAAAAAGCGTGGCCATTTCGCAGCCATGTGTCGCACGAAGCGCATCAACAGCATTGATGAAGTTCAACAAGAACCGCAGGAAGACGCAGCCGTCGACTCCATTAAGCAGAAACATGAGGTATAATCTTGAGTAGTGTTTAAACTTGCTTTGATAGAGCATAATTCAAATAAACTTTACTTGTAAATTCATACGAGTCATTTTTTTTCTTTCATATTGTAGTCCTTACATCTAATCACCTATAAAGACGCGCTCGTAAGCTGCGTTGTAGGTGCCTCGACAATCGAGTTCTTGATTGATTCAGGATCTGATGTCAATGTCATTGGTGGCAGCGATTGGGAACAATTAAGCAACTTTATGGCGAAGAGCGGTGATACTATTGAGCTACTGCAAAACGGCCCAAATCTCACTGTTCATGCATATGCTACTAGCGCACCTATGGTAATCCAACATCGGTTCAGGGCTAAAGTTGAAGCTGTGGGACTCTCTAAGCCTTCTGTATGGGCCGATTTTGTGGTGGTGCCAGAAGGACGTCGTTCATTGCTAGGTAGACGAACGGCAGGAGAAATGAAACTGTTAAAAGTCGGGGCAATCGTGAGCGCGTGTGAATCACCAGCGTCACAATCACAGTTTCCAAAGATGCCCGATGTGAAGGTAAAATTCAGTATTGATAGGTCCATTCCTCCGGTAAGGAACGCTTATTATAACGTCCCTTCGGCGTTTCGAGAAGCTGCTAGAAACAGGCTAAAGGATATGGAAGAGAAAGACATTATTGAAAAAGTATCCTCTGCTCCTGAATGGATTAGCGGAATGTCCGCCGTTGCGAAGGGGAAAGGGGATTTCAGATTAGTCGTTAATATGCGGGCGGCTAATAAAGCCATTAAACGGGAATACTTCCGGTTGCCCCCGATAAACGAGATGAAATCAAAACTCCATGGAGCACGATTTTTTTCTAAGCTAGACCTATCGAATGCCTATTACCACTTGGAGCTGGATAAAGGCTCCAGAGATTTGACAACGTTTTTATCGGAGCATGGCATGTATCGCTTCAAACGGCTAATGTTCGGGGTAAACTGTGCCCCGGAAATCTTTCAGCGAGAAATGACTAGGATCCTGAAAGATTTCCCAAATATCATCATTTACATCGATGACATTCTGATCTTCGCCGGAACTCTCGAGGAATTGAGAAAGACCGTCGCCCAGGTGATGCAAGTATTGAGACAGAACAATTTGACGCTGAACCAAGACAAGTGCGAATTTGATAAAACTTCCGTAACGTTCCTTGGGCATAAATTGGACAAAGAGGGATTCCATATCGACGAAGCAAAAACAAAATTAATACGTGAGTTCAGGCAACCAGCAACGGCCTCGGAACTACGCAGTTTCCTTGGTCTGGCCTCTTTTCTAAGTCCCCACATTAAAAACTTCGCTGACTTAACCAGACCTTTGTGGACGGTCGCGGGCAAAAACAGTTGGGAATGGGGTCCCCTTCAAACTACTGCTTTTGAAGCAATAAAGGAAACAATCGCAAAATGCACCGTAACCCTCGGATATTTTAGCGAAGAGGACAAAACAGTTCTTTATACCGATGCGTCGCCTATCGCTCTAGGGGCGGTCCTGGTACAGGTGATCTTTCTTTAAGAATAAAATATATTTGAATTTCTTGACATTCGTTATGTTTTCCAGGTCGATAGCAATGGCACAAATCGTGTAATCAGTTTTGCCTCAAAGGCCCTAACTCCTACGGAAAGACGTTACGCCCAAAATCAACGGGAGGCATTAGCCGCCGTATGGGCTGTCGAGCACTTCGCTTATTTTCTGCTAGGGAGGCACTTTACGTTGCGTGTCGACTCCAAAGGGATATCGTTCATCCTTAGTCGCTCTCGGGAAGACTCAAAAAGAGTTCTCACAAGAGCGGATGGTTGGGCACTGCGCCTGAGTCCCTACAGCTATGATGTAGAGCACGTGAAAGGCAGCGACAATATTGCGGACCCTCCCTCTCGCCTATATACGGGAAGCGATGAGCCATTTGATGAGGAATCTAGTCCGTGGGAGATAGCTAGACTAGAAGCCAATTCTGTAGGGTTCTTGACAGAGGAAGAGATCGGCGATGCTACAGCTCACGACGAAGTACTCACTAGCGTGATAGCGGCTTTAGGTTCAGGTGAATGGCCTGGACAATTGAAGCGGTTCCAACAGGTGGCATCTGATCTCTACGTTTCCAAGGGCTTAGTGGTCAAAAATGGATGCATTGTCATACCAAGTGCCCTACGGGAAAAGACGTTGAAAGTTGCTCATAACGGTCATCCCCTTTCTGCCAAATTCAAAAGCATTCTCAGAGAACGAGTTTGGTGGCCTGGCATGCCCAGTGATGCTGAAAACTGGGTCAAGGCCTGTCGTATCTGTGCTGCTAACGGAAGACCAGAGAGGCCCACGCCTATGCAACGTACACTAGCACCCAAATCTGTATGGGAGGCCATAGCAATTGACTTTAATGGCCCGTACTTGAAATTTGGCGGTATCTATATCTTTGTACTAGTTGACTATAGGTCTAGGTACGTTATTGCTCGTCCGGTGAAGTCGACCAGCTTCGAACACACGAAGGCGATTCTTGATGAAATATTCGAAAGAGAAGGATTTCCACACACCATCAAAAGCGATAATGGACCGCCTTTCAACGGGTGGAATACAGGACATACTGTTCCAGTCGTGGGATCGTAAACAAATTTTCAACACCCTGTTCCCACAGCAAAACGGCCTAGCCGAAACATATATGAAACTGGTGAACAAAGCTATGGCCACAGCCGTGAGTACAGGAAGTAACTACAATGAAGAGCTACAGGCCGCAGTCAAGGCTCATAACGCAGCCGCAAATACCGTGACAAAGGTTCCACCGGAGGAGGTAATGCTCGGAAGGAAAATCAGAAGAGGACTACCACTTTTTGATCGCGCTGAGATTCACCATGATGCAGAATTACTCACCCAACGGGACCGGGAAGCCAAACTACAAGGTAAAACACGGGAAGATCGTCGTCGTTCCGCACGAGTATGTCGGATCAAACCTGGCGATGTGGTAATCGTCGAGCGTCAGATGCGTACTAAAGGTGATTCGAGGTTCGACCTAAAACGGTATACGGTACTCGAGGAAAGCAACGGTAGCCTTCTGCTAGTGGATGAACAGGGAACTACGATGAGGCGCCACGTAACACAGACAAAAAGGGTGTACAAATGGTCTGAGGCCCAAAAGGAAACTTTGGATGGAGATACTGTCGATCATGGAAACGGGTCAACTCTGAATAAGCGGCCTAAGCGAGCTGTAAAGACCCCAACGTATCTCGAAAATTATGTTCAAAGGTTAGAACAGTAGTATCTCGTGAAATCACTTTCGAATACATTAAAATCCATTTAATAAAAGCTGAACTTAGAAACTTGAACGTTGTTTTCCTTGCATGCACTTTAAACTGAAAACTGAAATGAAAACTGTTGGTTGCTAAATACGGTAATACATACATACATCGAAGCGAATAACCGTCAGTCGGCAATGGTAAACGGGTCATTCTTTCCCTGGCGATATTGGAAGTCCGTGGTCCTTGGTGTAGACATTAACTGGATCGGAAAATTTACCAGATGGTTCTTTGAAACAGTTTGAAAGGAAAATAATAAGAAACGAGAAAAACATCAAAGCATATCAACGCCGATGTCAACTGTCAAAGTGCAACGCTACCACCATGCACCACCTAGCGGCGGGTATGAGAAACTTGCGTACACACATAAAGAAAATTAACCGATACTCAGTAAATGAAATGTTGAGTATAGATAATGGAATCTATAGTCCGGTGGATAAAAATTCAGTTCAACACTCGAAAGCTGTCATGTTAAAATTGCATTGAATACATTTTAGAATTATATTGTCATATTAATTTTGTAGACAATGTAATGAACGTTCTAAATCATGGTATTTGAACTACTCACTTGACCAAAGAAAGTTTTCGTCTTGTGAGCAGAGGGAAGATGTGAGATATAGATGGCATTGTCTTGGACTCGAATAATGCACAGTGAATGATACACAGTATACTGTGAAGTAACAGTAATGTTGGTATCCCTTGACTGAATGCCGACACCAGCTCATGACAACAGGAAGCATTCATACTGCCTCATTTGCGATCGAACATCGAACTGGGTAAGTTGCATATCCAATGTTTGGGGTGATTCCTTCCAGAGAGAATCTAAACGGCACAGGTAGGGCAATGTCGTGCTTGGTGTTATGGTTTTCTTTAATGATGCGATTCTCGTTACAATTAGATGATTTTGATAAAGTGCTAGGATTATTTCTTCTATAGACTTACACCGAAAGGTAACTTTTTCGTTGGAGTTATACGGCTTGATGTCAACTCCGACTAGTGTGTTTTGTGGTGCTGTGCATGTGGTGCTCTTTGTCGGCAACTATTTTTTTTTTTTTAGTTTTTATTAAGGTATTTTTTAATCTACAGACTAAGTTCAACACCGGTTGTCGGCAACTAGAGAACATTGCGTACATAGCTCAACCTGAAATGTTTATCTTATTTCTTGGTTTAGTTTTTTGCTAGGTTGACGGTCGTATCGGTTGCGCTGGTAGCGTAGCTTGACAGATAGGTTTGCATACGTCTGTCGTGCTCTTTGCGGATCATATTAATCACAATCTTGGTCACAAACTACAACTCAAAACACGTACTCGCACTCGAAACCGCACCACGTTCAAAATAGGTGTTCACTCGGCAACTGTTCTCCAACAACTCTCCGATACAGGATCTGCTTCACACCACCCGTGAAGCGTCTCGACACCAAGCAATACTTACACACACCTTCACTGGTCCCATCATCAGCATACCATCATTTTTCACGCTTTTCCAGTGATCGCAGTCTCGAGCTAACCAAACACACAACTACCACACCGCTCAAATAGCATTACCACACCACTGTCCTTCCAGGGTATGAACACACACCAGTCAGCATCTCAGCCCATCACTCTGTCTCGCAAGAAGCAAATCTTGTTTCCCACATGTTTTCTCCAACACACACACACACACACACACACACACACTCGGGGCAGCAGGGACTTTTCCCAATTCTTGACGACCCCTCCCCATGGCCACTGCGAGTTAGACCGGGACCATCGTCCCTAACCCCTAATCCCAAGGCGTCAAGCGACCCGTGCCGAGGGGATGCATGGCCAGGGGGGTGAAATAATGAGCTAGGCCTTTAACGGAGCCTGTGGGGTACCTGGGCACCCTCCACAGCAATTGTCCCTTACCGCGTCATGCTGGGCTCTGGCGTGGTGGACCTCTTTTCCCGAGCAACTCGTGGGACCGAAATGGAAAACCAAGTCAATTCTTCAATTAGTGGTAGTAGTGTAGGCGACAACCCCTTCGCAAGAGGTGGGTTGTTCAGGTCTCCGCCTAGGAGGCCAGAGGCAATAGTCGGCAGCTCAGTGCGCAGCGCCAGCGTGGGTCACTCAACCTTCCTCTCGGCTAGAAAAACGTCGGTAGGGGTTATTGACGGCCCATGGCTTGTGGAGGCGATGAACCGCAAACGCGATGGGCTTTCGGCCTTCGAGGTGGCGACGGAACAGCTGGACGCCATCATCGACTTTGCGTCATCGAAGCATAATATCAGCAAGGACCTCAAGAGGAGCTTGCAGAAACTTCGAAAGTCGATGCTGGACGCCAAGCTGGAGAGGGCGGTCGGGACGGCCAAGTGTAAACCCGTGAAATCGGTGAAGTCGAGGTCTACCCAGACTGAGGCCCAAGGCAAGGCCGTAGGCACCGCGTCGGCAAGTCCCTCTGTATGCTGGCGAATAGGCCCTATCGCAGAAAGGTCAATTTGGGGTGCACGCGGCATCATCATTCTTGATACCAGTCGTGCAGAGGGAAGCAGGCGCGAAGTCGACCCTGCCCACCTTCCGAGGACATAGGGCGTGGTAAGGCCACCTGGAAAGCCGGCAACGCGCTGGCACGATACCATGGTGTTCTTCTAAAAAAGCGAGTTACGATGTTCGGTGCTGCAAGGACACGCAGCTAACCTCGAGGGTGCGTTGTGCACTGGCCCCCCTTTGAAGCATTACTTTCTGGTTGTACCGAAGGGACTATGGGCTTGGCGGTAATGGAAACGGTTTAGCGGGTCGGGAATGTAGTCCTGCCTCCCTTGGTGATCCCTAACCCCGCACTTCCTGGTCAACCCAGGATGTCTGTTGAGCAGATTCCCCCTCCATTGTTTAGGAAGAAAAAAAAAACACGCACATACATAATCAATAACATTTTTAACTTTCGCAGATATCACTCTCGACTTTCCTTTCTCGTGACCCAACACATTTTCACCGTTATGCTGTGATGGCGGTGATCGCCGAGACTGCCATCACTCAACAGGGTTGTGAATATACCCTAACATTTACAGGGGTGTTTCATCTTCAATCAAAATAACCATTATTTTTTTTTTTTTTGTTCTCAATTTATTTATTATTAGCTTGTCTTATACGCTACAACGTCCTGATAGCATCCATTGCTTGCAGTGCCCGGATAAAAATGTACTATTGGTTCAATAGTGTAAACAATTGATTTACCATACCTTGAATGTACGGTATACAATAGGATCAAGGTTTCAACTTTTTGTTTCAATGAGACCAAAGCAAGCGTTTCTCGGGCCAAGGGAGAATCTTTTTTCGTTGTTTATGTTGAGGATCATCTTTCACCTATCAATCTTTCTCTACAATTACTCTTGAATGATAAACGAAAATCTTGCCTATTAGATGAAAATCCTTTTTCGTTTCATCACTTTTACCATCTCACTCACTTTTCGCGAGAATTATCGCAGAACAATTACAAAATTGTATGGCCGCGCCGGGATTCGAACCCAGAATAGTAACAATAATAGCCGCAGGGATGCGCTTACTCTAGCCACACCACCACGCTATCTGTATGAAAGCATTAGATTATTTGTATTACATAAGCGACTACCATTTGCATTGAAGATGCCACGAAAAGACTCGAATATGAAAGAAAAGGAGCAAACCAACGTTTGGCGGCAATCGAAGTGAGCGAAAATGGTTATCACTCGTCAGGCTGTTTTTCTTTCGCGAAAAGCGATTTCTTCCCGAAAATTTTCGTGAGGGAGCATCCTGTGCTCCTGAGATTGAGTGAGCGATACGAACCCAGAATAGGATACATTGTTTCTTGATGGTTGCACAGATTGTATCAACACTGAGGATACAATACATCAACACATTTCGCTAATGTAACAATCCTTGCAATTGTTTTAGAAACGTTTTCGTACATAAGATTCATGCATTGATAACATTTGAAACGTTTCTTTACATTACATATAAACTATATAACAATATTTGCCTCATAGCGCCAAATATGCATTTTTTCCCTTTAAATTGCATTGTTGAACAGACAATGAACAGTAAAGCTGTCACAACTGAGAAATCAAAAATCGTATTGTTTTACTATACAAATACAATACAATCCATTGTATTTTGAATAGTTTTGTTCGGATATTTCAACAATATATTAACCGTACAGTCTATTGTGTGACGAAAAAAATGTATGGCAAAATCTCAGATTTTGTATAGTTACGATACTTAACAACCCGTACATTGCGAAAACTTCATTTACATTTGAGTAAATGGATCATAACAATGCATTCTAATGTATTTGTATGGTTTCATTTACAATATAATCTATTGCCAATTTAATGTTATTAATAGTAGTGTTACAATAAATTGTATTGTTATTCTACTGTATTTTTTATTCGGGTGGTTCATGGTCCAGTGTCTCTTCGCCTGGATAGAGGTATTATGCATCTCGAGATAAAATAGAATATTGCGGCTTCTTGCTGGTTGCTTCTCAGGTAATCGCAACGGTCACTAAACACAACAGAGTCAATGAAAATCTCACCCACCGTATGCACTTGCCATGATATACACTCTCCATGTACTCAGTGACTCCGGTTGCCTCTCACTAATACAATCGAAAACTCCTGTCATTTCGCGAAAAGCACGTGATTTTGTTTTGAGCGGGAAAATTATGCCTATCTTTTAACACGGCGGCTATCTTGACATTTACCTTCGCAGTCGAGCCTGCGAGTGTAAGACCGCCGCAGCATTCTATAAAAAGATAAGCGCGACAATACGTCAATGTTCTTAACCGTTCGCAGATTGGTCAGTGTTTAGTGCTGTTGTCATGGATGCTAGGGACACGGCAGGTATTTCCGTCCATCGTCATAGGGGCTAAAACCATCGAAAGCAACATCCATTCGCTAGAGCTCCACTATAGCAGAACGTATCTCCTGATCCTAAGATTTGATACGAATAAGTTTGTCAAAAAGTGTCTCCTTTATTGGTTTTCTAGACTATGACGAAAAGACGAAAAAAGGCGAATAGGCCCTATCGCAGAAAGGTCAATTTAGGGTGCACGCGGCATCATCATTCTTGATACCAGTCGTGCAGAGGGAAGCAGGCGCGAAGTCGACCCTGCCCACCTTCCGAGGACATAGGGCGTGGTAAGGCCACCTGGAAAGCCGGTAACGCGCTGGCACGATACCATGGTGTTCTTCTAAAAAAGCGAGTTACGATGTTCGGTGCTGCAAGGACACGCAGCTAACCTCGAGGGTGCGTTGTGCACTGGCCCCCCTTTGAAGCATTACTTTCTGGTTGTACCGAAGGGACTATGGGCTTGGCGGTAATGGAAACAGTTTAGCGGGTCGGGAATGTATTCCTGCCTCCCTCGGTGATCCCTAACCCCGCACTTCCTGGTCAACCCAGGATGTCTGTTGAGCAGATTCCCCCTCCATTGTTTAGGAAGAAAAAAAAACACGCACATACATAATCAATAACATTTTTAACTTTCGCAGATATCACTCTCGACTTTCCTTTCTCGTGACCCAACACATTTTCACCGTTATGCTGTGATGGCGGTGATCGCCGAGACTGCCATCACTCAACAGGTTTGTGAATATACCCTAACATTTACAGGGGTGTTTCATCTTCAATCAAAATAACCATTATTATTTTTTTTTTTGTTCTCAATTTATTTATTATTAGCTTGTCTTATACGCTACAACGTCCTGATAGCATCCATTGCTTGCAGTGCCCGGATAAAAATGTACTATTGGTTCAATAGTGTAAACAATTGATTTACCATACCTTGAATGTACGGTATACAATAGGATCAAGGTTTCAACTTTTTGTTTCAATGAGACCAAAGCAAGCGTTTCTCGGGCCAAGGGAGAATCTTTTTCGTTGTTTATGTTGAGGATCATTTTCACCTATCAATCTTTCTCTACAATTACTCTTGAATGATAAACGAAAATCTTGCCTATTAGATGAAAATCCTTTTCGTTTCATCACTTTTACCATCTCACTCACTTTTCGCGAGAATTATCGCAGAACAATTACAAAATTGTATGGCCGCGCCGGATTCGAACCCAGAATAGTAACAATAATAGCCGCAGGGATGCGCTTACTCTAGCCACACCACCACGCTATCTGTATGAAAGCATTAGATTATTTGTATTACATAAGCGACTACCATTTGCATTGAAGATGCCACGAAAAGACTCGAATATGAAAGAAAAGGAGCAAACCAACGTTTGGCGGCAATCGAAGTGAGCGAAAATGGTTATCACTCGTCAGGCTGTTTTTCTTTCGCGAAAAGCGATTTCTTCCCGAAAATTTTCGTGAGGGAGCATCCTGTGCTCCTGAGATTGAGTGAGCGATACGAACCCAGAATAGGATACATTGTTTCTTGATGGTTGCACAGATTGTATCAACACTGAGGATACAATACATCAACACATTTCGCTAATGTAACAATCCTTGCAATTGTTTTAGAAACGTTTTCGTACATAAGATTCATGCATTGATAACATTTGAAACGTTTCTTTACATTACATATAAACTATATAACAATATTTGCCTCATAGCGCCAAATATGCATTTTTTCCCTTTAAATTGCATTGTTGAACAGACAATGAACAGTAAAGCTGTCACAACTGAGAAATCAAAAATCGTATTGTTTTACTATACAAATACAATAGAATCCATTGTATTTTGAATAGTTTTGTTCGGATATTTCAACAATATATTAACCGTACAGTCTATTGTGTGACGAAAAATGTATGGCAAAATCTCAGATTTTGTATAGTTACGATACTTAACAACCCGTACATTGCGAAAACTTCATTTACATTTGAGTAAATGGATCATAACAATGCATTCTAATGTATTTGTATGGTTTCATTTACAATATAATCTATTGCCAATTTAATGTTATTAATAGTAGTGTTACAATAAATTGTATTGTTATTCTACTGTATTTTTTATTCGGGTGGTTCATGGTCCAGTGTCTCTTCGCCTGGATAGAGGTATTATGCATCTCGAGATAAAATAGAATATTGCGGCTTCCTGCTGGTTGCTTCTCAGGTAATCGCAACGGTCACTAAACACAACAGAGTCAATGAAAATCTCACCCACCGTATGCACTTGCCATGATATACACTCTCCATGTACTCAGTGACTCCGGTTGCCTCTCACTAATACAATCGAAAACTCCTGTCATTTCGCGAAAAGCACGTGATTTTGTTTTGAGCGGGAAAATTATGCCTATCTTTTAACACGGCGGCTATCTTGACATTTACCTTCGCAGTCGAGCCTGCGAGTGTAAGACCGCCGCAGCATTCTATAAAAAGATAAGCGCGACAATACGTCAATGTTCTTAACCGTTCGCAGATTGGTCAGTGTTTAGTGCTGTTGTCATGGATGCTAGGGACACGGCAGGTATTTCCGTCCATCGTCATAGGGGCTAAAACCATCGAAAGCAACATCCATTCGCTAGAGCTCCACTATAGCAGAACGTATCTCCTGATCCTAAGATTTGATACGAATAAGTTTGTCAAAAAGTGTCTCCTTTATTGGTTTTCTAGACTATGACGAAAAGACGAAAATACCTGCCTTAACCCTATTGCGCTTTTTGCACTTTATAAGAGTTCTGCAAGATTTTTTTTTCTCGCCGATCAACCTAGCAAAAAGCTAAACCAAGAAATAAGATAAACATTTCAGGTTGACCGTTCGCAGATTGGCCAGTGTTTAGTGCTGTTGTCATGGATTCTATGAACTTGCGATTATTCTGTTGGTTGCGGTAGTGGTTAATTTTGGAGGACGGCGAGGAGTTAAGGTAGTTGTAGGCACTTTACTTGCCTAACAAACATTACAGGATTTTATTATAGACACTATAGGTTCCATAGACGAGCTGAGGCGAAGGCGAGTTTAGCCAAACGAACTGTCAGTTAGTGTAGCCAAACGAGCATGACGTAACGATTGCAATCCATGCAACGGAGCGTGTGACGTCAAATTCGCGTGGTACACTGTGAAAAAGTGGAAAAACACACTTAATCGAAATGACCCAACCGTGCCTGCGCTCGTCTATGGAACCTATAGTGTCTATAGATTTTATATATTTTTTAATTTGCATGGCCATTTTCGGCCAGTAGAAGCTTTGTTGGAGTTTTTGTGACGTTTTGTCAAAGCCTAGATGTGCCGCAGTAGGAAGATCGTGGCATCGACGGATTGGTTCCAGTCGTAATGGCGCGGGAACAATTTCCTTCCATCTATGAGACCGTAGACCCATCTCATCAGTCAACACGCAGTTCTTGTATAATCTTCCTGAAATAATCCTGAAGTCGGGAAAATTTTGCGGATTCGCCTTCACTTTCTCCCTGAGGTCCTCGAACCACGGATCGGTGATATCTGTGGAAAGCGCACAAACCTTGTCGATTCGACTGAGACAATCTGGCACAACGTTGCGATACTTGATGTTCATGTTAAACGCGTTCAGGCGGAGGAACCAGCGTTCCATAAGTGGTGATGGATTTTCCATAGTCTTCAAGTACATGAGGCTTGAATGATCGCAGTATACTGTGAATTACCTTCCTTCAATACAACCCCTGAATTTTTCCACTGCTCTAATCACGGCTAAACATTCTCGTTCAGTGACCGAGTATTTGCGTTCAGTGGGGGTGAGTTTTTGTGAGAACTAGGCGATTACACGTTTTTGCCCTCCTGATTCTTGCATTAGAACCTGAGACGAGACCTGCAAAGACGCTGCTTCTTTTCTCTTGTTTTGACACTTGTTCTTCTTTTCATCACAGTTGACCATCGAGTTTCAACTGTTTACTTGACTGTTTCACCTAAGCCCCAGGTGGACCCTTCTGAGCACAATAAAAGTGTATCCAATTCACGAAATAGTTAATTCATTTTCAAAAGGATTTTTATACCGGGAACAAAACACAGGTTTATTACTGATTATTAACAAGCTAAACGGAAGGTTTGGAATACTCGTTAAAGTAAAAAAGTCTTGGTAAAACAAAAATGATGTGGAATATTTTATTTGGGATACCAATACTTTCACTCAAAAAGCTGCTGGTTGCACCTGACAGTTCGTGACAGCAGTTGACTGGCAGCAGCTGAAGTTACATTTTTTCCTCTTTGCAGGTCTCGTCTCAGATTAGAACAGCTCCGATTGCGATGTCAGTGGCGTCGCATGCAACTGCGAATTTCTTCGAGTAATCCGGTGTGCATAAAACTGGTGCAGTGCAGAGCGCCTGTTTCAGAGAGTTGAATGCTACTTCACAGTCTTCATTCCATTTGAACTTCGTCTTGATTCCTGTCTGACTTGATAGAGGTGCAGCTATTTTCGCAAAATCGCGAATAAAACGTCTGTACCAGCCACACATACCAAGAAAGCGCTGCAGTTCCTTTCTCGACCCAGGTGTGGGGAAATTCTTAATTGCCTCCGTTTTCTCCTCATCTACCCTCCATCCATGTTCATCCAATATATATCCAAGGTATTTTATGCTGCGACGACAGAAGGTCAACTTTTCAGTGTTAATGGTTAAATCCGCCGCCTTGAGTCATTTTGCTATTTCTTTGAGTAGTGCTAGGTGATCTTCGAAGCTATCTGTGGCGATGACCAGGTCGTCTAGATAGACGAACACCTTAGGTTCTAGAGAGTGAGTGCTAGTAATGGACCCCGTGCGTATAATGGACCCCCTGAACAAAAACCGAGAGTTTACGCTTGAATCTACAATTTCCTGCAAACTTCCATAGGATAAAGTTGCTTCACTTATCAGGGTAGTAGTTCCATCCAATTGTTTTGCACTGGGAGACTGGAATTTAGTTATATTAACTAATTTATGAATGTAAACGCGCTAGAGGGTCCATTACTAGCACAGAAGGGGGGGTCCATAATATGCAACAGGAACATGTGGAAATGGAACATGTGAATCAAATGGAGGGACCATAATACGTATGTAAACAAACTCGATGTTGCGTATTATGGACCCGGGGGTGGCCATAATAGGCAACCTGGCTACATACTTTTAAAATACATATTTTAGTAGTAAAAATGAATGTTTTACCATGTGTTATGTACGAAACGCGATGCTGATACCTGTTGATTGTCATCTAGTGCTGCAGAATGGCAATTTGTCATGAGTCTTACTCTAGCGAAGCGATTGAAGTAAGTTTCCGTCGTTAAGGGGTCCATTACTAGCACTCACTCCCTAATCGTCTAGTGGAATTTTCCAGAAGGCTGCTTCGAGGTCTATGGAAGACAGAAAACGAGATCCTCCTAGATTGTTCATTATGGAAGCAATGTGTGGGATTGGGTAAGCTTCTTGGATTATAATGCTGTTGAGTTTTCTTGCGTCCAGGCATAGTCGCATCGATCCATCTTTCTTCTTTACGGCTACTACGGGGTTATTCCATGGACAACAGCTTGCTTCATCAATTACGTCCATGCTTAGCATCCTGTCAACTTCTTTGTTTAGGTCGTTCAACAAGAACTTGGAGATAGAGTTATATTTCACCTTGAAAGGCGTTGTTGTGCCTGTATCGATCTTATGATGGTAAACATTGGTTCACCCTAGCTTTCCGGTGTTTTTGGAAGAAGGTAACAAACTTATTGTATCTTGCAGGGCTTGCTTTTGCTCCTTGGTCAGTGGCTTTGTTTTGGTGTCAGCTTCCTCTACCGTAAATTCTGCTTCACACGCAACGATTTTTATCCCAAACAAATTCCAGAAACTCATACCTAGTATGAATGTCTCTGGAAGAGATTCCACGCATACTATGGGAACTACTGACTTTTTGTTGTTGTATTCAAGAGGAACGAAGGCGTAAAAAGAAACTGGATGAAGAGTGTTGTCAGCTGTTCTGATGGTTCCGTGAACAGGATACTTTGTGATGTTAAGCTCTGACATTATGAGAAGTAGGTTTTTTTCCCATTAAACAACTGGTTGCTCCGCTGTCCAATAAAGCCCGATGAGTTTTCCCCATGATGCATACGTCTGCATATGGGCGATTATCACCTGCTGTTAAGTCGAAGATAATGGAGCTCACGTGACGGAAGTGAGGAGTTTCTTGTAGTGAAGGGATACTAGCATGAGACGGAGTATCCATCCCCTTCATTGAGGGAACCCCGTCCTGGCGTTTCCTTGATCAGCAGGAATAGTTGCCTCCGGAATAGCTTGTGACATTCTGGCGACACAGTCCGGACAATTTTGAGAGGTGAAACCCTTTTCCCACATCTGTAGCAGAAGAAGAACGTTTTTGGGTTCTGACATGACATGAAAGTGTGGCCTCGCTGTTGACATTGCCAACATGCAATTTTATCTTCTGTCCTTTGGTTATAGGGAAACTGGTTTTGATTCAACGACCAATTGGTTTGTGTCCTTATTGCGTTGACCTCGTAGTCCTGTCCTAAAGGTTCCATTCCTGCGGTCTGAATCGCTTGCGTTGATGCGTTGGTAGAAGGCTCTGTTGTTCCTGTGTACGGGGCGATATTCAGTTCTTCTTCTTCGATGACATTCCCTCGTTGAGGTCGCATAGGGTGTAATGGATTCGAGGATGATTGTAGAGGCATCGATCGTGACGATCTGTTTAGCGTTGGCGTAGCAAATCTCGGTTCCATCGATACGGATCGTGGTATTTGTGCAGATTTGAGCCTCTGCGAAAAGGTTTTAGAGTTGTCATAGTCTTTGCATACTGTTGTGAACGGCATCTCATATAATCACCTGAAATAATAAATTGAATTACTCTGAAATGTTAACAAATACCTGCAAAAACAAATTGTAACTTACCTTGTTCACCTTACCTCCAAAGTCATGCTAGACACACTCACATGAAGACACGAATTACACAATCTCAGTTGAATACAAACCATCGAACAGTAAAGTAAACGCTCGTTCTTTAACGCGGTCCGAAAACTACTTCTAACCGTCGGGAATCCACTTGCCGCACTGCAAGTGTCCTGTTCAGAACAGAGACCAATTCGGCGAAATTCTAGCAAATTTACTCCCGTAACATTGGTGCCGAATCCCGGGAGGAGGTTGCTGTGTGTTGGGCTAACCTCAACACCACGTGTGGAGAAAGCTATCACGTCGTCTACATCGTTTTCGATACCCCAGCGGTACGAAACTGGTCCTATCGTCGGTTGCAGCAGCACCATCAGTTTATTGCCGCCTATCTGCATCAGAGAGTCGATATCGCATCGTCGCCGGTTAGTGCTAAGCACGTGCTCCCGTCGATTCATCGTCATCGTCGTCAACAAGTGCACACTAGAATCATATCGTCGTCGTCATCATCACTGAACGGACAATAGCAACGGACAGTATCCAGTCGTCGCCGTTGTTGCAGTCTTACCTGTCGGTCGCAAGAAATCATCATCGTCATCTGCTATTTGTGCCTTCTCATCGAATCATCACCATCGCCCGCAAGTGCAATAGGGTAAGTGCACTCATAGTGGAGCATTGTCATCATCATCGTCGTAACGTCGTCATCCATCGGAGCAGTAGCAGTTGTTTGGATCGTATTTCTTCGTCTGCCGCCGTAGCACGGAAGGTACTCAGACCCTAAGGAGAAGTTGGGGTAAGGTTGTAGCAGGTAGCAGCAAACACAGGTACTTGACTTCTTTTTTTCGGTGAAGGGTTTGGCCAAAATGACGCCCCCAAAGAAGGCGACTAAGCAAACAAAATTGAAAATTCTGTATCGTCGGCGGACAAATATTTTGGGTTCCGCAAATTTAATAAAATCGTTTGCTGACACGTTCGATGCCACAAAAAATGATCAGTTACCCGTACGCATTCAACGACTTGATGCGTTGGGGCAAGAATTTGAGGAAACACAAGATGAAATTGAGATTCTTGAAGATGCAGAAGAAGAGTTTTTGCAAGAAAGGGAAGAATTTCAAACCCTTTACTTTGAATTGAAGGCTTCGTTACAGGGTAAACTTCCCGTACAAGCACCCGTACCTCCGCCACCCCCTCCTGCTCAACCATTATTGGCTTCCGTCCCCATTACGTCGAGCGTTCGTTTGCCTGAAATAAAATTGAAGGAGTTCTCTGGGAATCTCGATGATTGGGTGTCATTCCGCGATCTTTTCGTCTCGCTAATTCATTCGAGCGTACAACTAACGGCTGTACAAAAAATGCATTATTTGCGAGCTGCACTTTCTGGCGAAGCAGCTCGCCTCATATCATCGTTCGAGATTTCCGCTAACAATTATCTCGTAGCGTGGAACTTGTTGAAAGAACGCTTCGAAAATTCAAATTTTCTGGTAAAGCGGCACATGTCTGCATTACTTACGATTCCTACTCTGAGAAAAGAGTCTGCACAGGGACTTGCAGATCTTGCTGATGAGTGCCATCGTCACGTACAGTTGCTGGATAAACTCGAAGGTGCTGAGAATCATTGGAATTCCTTTCTAGTTGAAAAATTGAGCCAATGTCTTGATGCTGTTACACTCCGTGAGTGGGAGACACTTGTTTCCGATGAAGAAGACTACCCGAAGTACAAAGACCTCCTCGAGGTTATCCATAGAAGATCGCGGATAATCCAAACGCTTAAGCTCTCCCAATCGGCAAATACCCTATCCAAGGCAAGCCAAGTCACTGTTCGTTGTTTCCGACAATGTGCTCCAAGTGTGGTAGCTGCAAGCAGGCACACTTCCCGTTTCAGTGTGAACAATTCCGAATGCTCTCCCCCCAATAACGGTTTGAAGTCGCGAAGAAACACGGGCTGTGTATTAATTGCGCATCAAGCAAAGAATTGCACCAGCGGTTCCTGCAAGAGATGCGACAAGAAGCATCACGTTGGTACATTTTCCGCCTCTCTCATCGGCTTCTGGTTCATAACCAGTGGCAACTACAAGGCAGCTAGTAGCTGCGAACAAACCCGCTGAAGCAAACACTTTGGCGCCTCGTCAATTGTCGCATTTCGTTCCGAATCATATCGAAAGCTCTCCGTCGGAAGGGCCCGCGGTCGCCTCACCACCTGTCACGTCGTCGTTTCGTTCGCAGTTGTCGCGCGGTCATCCTTTCCCAAATTCGTCGTTTACGTCGGTTGATTTCGTTTCTCCATCCACCTCTTGTCAAAGTGCAGAAGTGAACACCCAATTCTGGCAGTCAACGGTTATTCTGTCAACAGCAGTGATAAAGGTGAAAGATGCAGACAACCAGTACGTTCACGCCAGAGCCCTGTTAGACAGTGGTTCACAGCCAAGTTTTATTTCCGAAGCATTATGTCAAAAGCTTCGTTTGAAGCGGACCAAGTTGAATTCGCCAGTTAGTGGCATCGGACAATCCATCGTCAACGTCCGCTACGCTGTGAAACTATCGAACGCTTCTCGTTTTGAATCCTTCAACGCCGAACTGGACTGCCTCGTGCTGCCGAAGCTTACCGTCTCGCTGCCGGGACACCACATTGATATCTCTTGTTGGAGGATCCCAAGGCATCTCCCACTCGCTGATCCACAATTCAACATCAGTCAAGGTGTGGATATCATTATTGGAGCTGCTCTGTTCTTCGATCTTCTCCAACACGAGCAGATATTTATCACTCCTGGTTATCCTAAGCTACAAAAAACGGTTCTGGGATATATCGTCTGTGGAAAACTAGAACAGCCAATGAATGAAACCACAAAAACGCAGACTTGCCACATTTGTGTCGAAGACAGACTCGATACGCAGCTTCAGCGGTTTTGGGAGATTGAAAATTTTGATGATGGTAAGGCTTTAACTCCAGATGAACAACTTTGCGAAGATCACTTCCAAAATACCATCGCTCGTGATGAGACGGGCCGATACGTCGTACGACTTCCGCTCAAGGAAGAAAAGGTGTCGATGCTTGGAGATTCGTATACCTCGGCGCTCCGGAGATTCCAACACATGGAGAAAAGATTTGTCGCAGATGAAGATCTCCGTCGCAGTTATACAGAGTTCCTGGAGGAGTGTGAGAGGTTGGGTCACATGGAGCCGGTTTCCGTCGCGCCGCGTAGCTCACAGTTTTTCTTATCCCACCATGCCATCCAGCGCCCAGACAGTACTCCCACCAAAACACGGGTGGTATTTGACGGTTCCTGTCGTGGAGCAGCCTCGCTATCGCTGAATGAAGCACTCTACGTCGGACCAACGGTTCAGCCAACCCTCCGTCCGTCTGCCACGATTTGTCATAACAGCTGATGCAGAAAAAATGTTCCGGCAGATATGGGTCCACCCCGATGACCGGCAATTTCAGCAAATTCTCTGGCGTGGAAAGCAATCGAAACCTATCCGTACTTTCCAATTGAAAACTGTCACGTATGGTCTTGTAAGTTCGCCATTCCATGCTGCACGCGTGTTAAAACAACTGGCCATCGACGAAGGACTGCACTTTCCACTGGCGGTACCAGCGATACTGACAGGTACCTACGTAGATGACGTCATCTTCGGACATGACGACCACGATACAATGGTCGAAACATGCAAGCAGCTGACGGAAATTATGAAGTCCGCTGGTTTTCTACTTCGAAAGTGGGCTTCGAACTATTCAACAGTTGTCACTTTAATAAAGACCAAAAAAAAAAAATATTCAACAGTTCTAAGCAACGCTCGATGACCGGCAATTTCAGCAAATTCTCTGGCGTGGAAAGCAATCGAAACCTATCCGTACTTTCCAATTGAAAACTGTCACGTATGGTCTTGCAAGTTCGCCATTCCATGCTGCACGCGTGTTAAAACAACTGGCCATCGACGAAGGACTGCACTTTCCACTGGCGGTACCAGCGATACTGACAGGTACCTACGTAGATGACGTCATCTTCGGACATGACGACCACGATACAATGGTCGAAACATGCAAGCAGCTGACGGAAATTATGAAGTCCGCTGGTTTTCTACTTCGAAAGTGGGCTTCGAACTATTCAACAGTTGTCACTTTAATAAAGACCAAAAAAAAAAAAAAATATTCAACAGTTCTAAGCAACGCTCCCGAAGAGTTATGGGAGACTTCCGCAGAATTAGAGGTCGATCGTTCGCAGGCAGTTAAAACCTTAGGGTTGTTGTGTTTCCCCCAGCGGGACGTATTCAAATTCAAAGTTCCTGCTCTCCCAGAACTGGATGTCGTGACTAAACGAATTGTGGTTTCCGAGATGTCTCAACTTTTCGATCCACTCGGGCTCCTCGGACCAGTGGTAGTGAATGCCAAGATGTACATTCAATCTCTTCGGACATGACGACCACGATACAATGGTCGAAACATGCAAGCAGCTGACGGAAATTATGAAGTCCGCTGGTTTTCTACTTCGAAAGTGGGCTTCGAACTATTCAACAGTTCTAAGCAACGCTCCCGAAGAGTTATGAGAGACTTCCGCAGAATTAGAGGTCGATCGTTCGCAGGCAGTTAAAACCTTAGGGTTGTTGTGTTTCCCCCAGCGGGACGTATTCAAATTCAAAGTTCCTGCTCTCTCAGAACTGGATATCGTGACTAAACGAATTGTGGTTTCCGAGATGTCTCAACTTTTCGATCCACTCGGGCTCCTCGGACCAGTGGTAGTGAATGCCAAGATGTACATTCAATCTCTCTGGGCAGCTGACTTGTCGAGGGATGCTGAGCTTGCAGAAGACGCAGCAGTGTGATGGAAAAAGTACCGTAAAGACATTACAGAGCTTCTATTGTTGGAAGTTCCACGACGAGTTCTATGGAACACCAACAGCAATTACTTGATTCATTGTTTTTGTGACGCCTCGCAAAAGGGATACGGATTTTTTTTTTTTTTTTTATCTTTATTAAAGTGATTTTTTAATTTGAAATTAAGTTCATCACTAGTTTCTTAATATAAAGAGAAGTAGGGCTTATATGAAGCCCCCTTCGCGCCCAACCAAGGGGTCGCGCCAAAGTTCTAGTAGCTAACTAAATGTTTTCGGTTCAAAAGTTTTTAAATATTCCACACTCATACAAAAATCCAAAACCCGCTTCTTTCTTAATTACCTATCTACAATCTTGCTACTACCAGAGAGTGAATAATTTGTTTGCTTGAGCGGGGTTTTCCGGTTGGATATGTTCATCGTCTACGTGCAAGCGTACCTGTATTACAGCGATGAACTCCCGTGTGTTGCCGAGAATTAATTATTTTTAATCTACCTTTGCTGCTTTTGGTTCTTTTCGGTTAGCTGTTAGGTGCCTATGATAAAGCATCGTTGTAGGTATAGAAAAGAAAACAAGAGCTGTGGCGTGTCGTGTAGGTAATTACAATTGTGCATGGTATATAACTTATGTTTTTGGTCGTTCGAGATACGTTTTTAAAAAAAAACTAAACAATCGACCTGTCTGCTCGAGTGAAGAAATACGAATGAATTTTATTGTTAACTAATTATTATGGAACCTAGCTGGGGAATACTTTATGCTGATACTGGTAAGAACCATCAATCATGGGCGTCGGTCGCGGCTCCAATAACACCGGTGCGGAATGTGCAAGGTGTTGGTCTCCGGTTACGTCCGGTCCAATGTGGCTAGCTTAGAGTTGGACGCTAACAGTTGCTGTTCCAGCAATTTGACTCTGGTTGCATTTACGTCCGTAACTGGCCCCTCCTTGAAGTCCGAAACGTCCTCGTTTCCGGTTGGTTTGGCACGTTGCTTCTCATGGAAAATTTTTCTGCTCATATAAAATAAAATGGTGATTATAATGGCAAGCAGGCTGACGCCTGATAAAGACATTAACGTTAGTACGACAGAATTCATGGTTTTTCTTAGAGAATCCAGATGATGTCTATTGTTGATGTGGATTTTTTCGAAACTCATCTCAGGCTCTAGGTCTTTAATTTGGATGTCCAAACCGTCCAGTGGAACGATTGATAACTGACCTGTTTTATACCATTCTTTGTTGGTGAATTCCAACCCATCGATATAGATAGTACAGTTATGGTATTCTATTAAAAATGTGCCAGTTAGAGTTCTGTTATGTATTCCACAAGAAGTAATGATCTCTTGGTTTTTGATTTGCTTGACGACCAAATGATTTGGGGTTAATGGTTTTACCACCGATACTTGGCTTACTTCCTTAAATGAGCAGTTTGCTGGTTTTCCGTTGAGAAGCATTGAGAAACAGCCATCGTTTGTCGAGTTTTGAAGGTTTTCCAAGCTACAGATGTGGTTGCGTCCTATTTCCTGGCAGGGTTTGTTGATGAAGTAGAGATTGAAATCGTTGATGATTGCTATGGTTGCCGGTACCTTCAGCGTCCTATCTTTAATTATCAAAGGTTCTAGTAAGAGAGTTTTATAGGCAAGAGTTTCGAGCGAGGGAATTTCAATTACAAAAATAATCTTAGTTTCATTATGGAAGCTGCTTATTTCAAGGAATTCGTACATTTGATCTACGGTTTCTACGTTAAGCTTTTGGGTTTCAAATTGTTGTATTATAATTTTTAATTCATCAGGAGTCAAAATATCTTTGGAAATAACTCTTAATTTGGCTAGCTGTACTATTTCAAAAATGGTTCTAAAGTGATCATTTACATTATCAATTAAAATATTGGTTTTTAGAATGTCTTGTAGAATTATCAAATTTTTCGCTACACCTGAACTAGTTCGTGAATCTATTAGACTTCGTTTGATTTGATCATGGTCCTTTTCTAACTGTCTGATAATTCTATTCATCCTATCTTGAAGTTGGCTATTGATTTGGACTTGTTCGTTATTTTCGTTTATCAAAATTTTGTTATTGGACTCTAACTTTCTGATATTCTCCGAAATTTTTATTAGATCATTATCGTCCAGATTGCCTGTAATTTGTTTTAGAGTAGAACCGAGAAAATTGAACAATCCTCGTCTGTTTCTATGTCTTGGCATTAGGTTGTGAAACAGAGTTTGAGTATTGCTAAATTTTGACTCAAGCATTTTGGTTATATCTGTATAATTTTCAAAACTTTTGATTCCTTGGAGGATAATTTCGAGCTTTGCAAGAATTGGTTCGTATCGTTTCAAGTCAATTGTGTGGTAAATTTGATGCTTCCCAATTTTTACAAAGGTTTTCCCAATGTCTAGTGTTAATAAACCAGGATTTCGTTGGAGATCGGTTATTTGGATGCTAGGGGAGGATCTTGCTGTAGATGAAGAGATGATCACGGCGAAAATGATGAGCGTGGTAGCCTTCATAATGTTGTCCTAAAATTAGAAAAACTTTCATTAGTGAAAATAACTAAATTTATTCTGGTTTAGTACGATAGCTTAAAGCAAAGATGGATTATTTAGAATGGAATTTGTATAGTGATAGGGTTTAATTGGATTAGTGCTAGCAGGTCGACTATCTGGTTTAGGAGTTATTGCGATTTGTAATTAAGCTTGGAAAAGCAAGTGCTGGGATATGTCCAAGCAGTACGTTCTGCGTAAAGGAATATTCTTACAGTATTGTATATAGTTAGCCTTTCACTTGAAGTATTCCTATTCTCTGATTTGACGAAGGGCTTCTTTATGTAACTTCCTTTGATTTTCATCAAGGAACGTCTGTTGCCCGTCCTCGGCGACTACTACGTTATCCTGTCTCTTGTTTTTTACTCCGTGTCGTTTGGTGAACGCCAGTTGACCTACATCCAGAGGTGGGGGGTTTTCTCGAATTTGGTTTCTTTGAGCATTTTGGTTACGTTTTTTTTTTTTTTTTTTAAACTTTATTAATGTGTTTTTTTAATTCTAGGATTAAGTTCAACACAGGGATGAAAGGGAACTGGAGGAGTTCCCTTTGCGGGCCAACCTTGGGTCCCGCCGATGGTGATTTAGTAGTGCAGAATATAAGAGAGGGTCGACCGGAGGGGCCGCCCTGCGTGCCAGCCAAGGGCATCGCCATTTGTTATTAAACTATTTAATCCTAACATTTTAAAATTTTGTCGTAAAGTGAAATAATAAAAATGTATGCACAGATGAAAACAATTAAAATAAAACAGAAACACTTAAGACGATGGTACACAATCCGAGTTGGATACGGGTGATCGACGTGGGTAGGGTCATTTTGGTCCTGGTCAGTCCTGTGGGGGTTGACTTCCTACTTTGCCTTCCTTAAATATGCATTCCCCTGGTTCCTGTAGATCCGTGTTGTGATGTTCTGCTGTGATGTTACTGATGCGCTGTTCTCCGGTGGTAATGTTTTGCCCCTGAAGGGTTGAAGTTGCAGTTGAGGCCTTATCCGTTAAGTCCTCGCCAATGTTTGCCAATTTGACAGAGATCCTTTTATTTTTCGACCTTTCTTCGATGAAAGGATCAGAACGCCACTTGTTGAGTGTGACGATATTCAGAATCCGAAAAATTCGGAGGGAGCCTGAAAAATGCTCGAAGGCTTTTTATCGATGTCCTTCAATAAAGGAGTGGAAAAAAATTCGAATGCGAATTGGCATGGCATGTATGTTGGTTTGGCGAGGTACAGTTACAGATAGGGAAGGTCGAAGCCCCCCCAGCCGAAACGGAACAATGATCGCTGGGGGGGTGGGTCTTATATTTAGGAAATGCCCGTTCGCCTGATATAAAAGGCCTCATTCCCGAGGCTTCATGTTGTGAGCTGTCGGGATGCTAAACTTCGTGGAATAAACGGGCATCCTTCAGGAAGCAAAAGATGGCGGCCATTGCAGCTTCGTCATCCGCCAGTGCGTCCCGAATGCTACCTGGAATTCCGTAGAGGTTTCGGGGGTAGTCATATTTGGGGCACCGACAGATGAAGTGCTCTACGCTGTTTTCCGTGTCGCATAGTTCACAAGTGGACCGGAAAGGGCCCCCGCCAAAATTGTGAGAAACCCTTGTGTGGCCTGTTCGGAGTCTAGAGATGACCTGCTGTTCTTTCTGGGTGGCTGGTTCATTCCAGGAGTCGGTGGTTCCTTGATTTTCCTGAGGAAGAGCCACCTGTTGCTGTTCCATATCCGAGCCCAGTCCTGGCCGACGACGCTCTTCGTCCATTTCTTAACGTCGGCCAGCGGGACGGAACGCGTGTATAGCAGGCCTTCATGTCCGACACAAGCCAGGGCGTCAGCTTCGTTGTTTCCCCTGATACCGCAATGGCCGGGGATCCAGGCAAAGGTGGTACCTGGTATCATTCCAGATAGAATTCCCTGGATCCAGGGGTGCTTGGGTGTCTCGCTTTGGAGAGCAGAAACCACGCTTGCAGAGTCGGTGAGGACCACGATTGGTTTATTTGCTGGGGTAGTGGCCGCAACAAAGACAGCGGCGGCTTCAGCGGAAAAGATGTTGCACTGGCGTGGCAGGCTCTCCGACCTGGCCAGATTGGGTCCGTAGACTCCGAAGCCGACTCCTCGGCTGGATACAGAGCCATCAGTGTACCGGATTTCGCTGTTCCGGAAACGTGTTGCGAGCAGTTCTGAAACGGACCGCCGGAGTTCCTCAGTGTTGTCTCCCCTTTTGAACCGCGAGGCGATGGTGTGGTCGATTTTTACTGAGGGCGTCAGCCAGCCCTTCGCTCCGTGCCAGTGAACCCGCGCCACTGGGGGGAGACTGGTACCGGCTACACTTCTCAGGATCCGGTCAGCCTCATCGAGGAGAGGGATCCTGACATCGCCTGAGGTAGAGGCAGCGAAAGAGGCGGCTTTGCGGCAGATGGCCATTAAGATACGGTGCCGGAAAGGGAGGATGCCAGCGTCAACACATGAAGCTTCAGCCGGGGTGGACGGGAGTAAACCAGAAGCTGTCCGGACGTAGCTGTTAAAAACAGGCGATAGGATGTTGATTAGGCTTCTGTAGGCAGGGCATGTAAGCTCTAGGCCATAGAGCAGGCGGCTGTCAATGATGGCTTGCCCGACGTTAAGCCTCGTGCTCCTGTTGTTGGTGCGGTGCTTTTTGGAGAGGGTTTTGATGAGGTTAACGCGGGGTTTGCAGGCTTCCTTAACCGCTCGGAAGTGCGGTAAAAAGGAAAGCTTCCGGTCGATGTCGACACCAAGAACACGGACGATCTTCCGGTTGGGGATGGCCTCCGAGCCGAGTTTAATGGATGGCCCCGCTAGCTGGTGCCGCCCGCTGCACACGTGTCCCCGGACACATTTACCGGCGTTGAGTACAAAACCGACGGAAGAAGCCCACCGAAGAATGGTGGTAACTGCCGCTTGGGTTCTAATCCTGGTTCTTCCGGGTGTACTTCCAACGACAACCAACAGGATGTCGTCTGCGTATACAAATACGTAGACATTTGCAGGCAGAGAGTTGAAGACCCCGTCCATAGCGATAAGGAATAATGTTACCGCTAGGACCGACCCTTGGGGGACGCCGGTTTCTTCGGGATACTCGTTGGATGCAGTGCCCTGATGAGCACCTGGAAGGTTCGTCGAGAGAGGAAGTTTTTGATGAATGCAAGCATGTTGCCAGTGATCCCCCAGTCTTGTAGCTTTCTGAGGACCAATGGGGTCCAGGTCCGGCTGAAAGCTTTGGCGATGTCAAGTGACACTAGGTCAACATGCTTGCCTTCCTCGTACGCCTCTTGGAGCACACTACCCAGGTTGGCAAAATAGGTGCTGGTGCCATATCCTGGGCGGAAAGCGTGTTGACGATGGCCTAACCTTCCGTCCGCTTCCAGTTTTTCCCTAAGCCGCCGATTGACCATCCTTTCGACAGTTTTGGACGCGCACGAGGTCAGGGAAATTGGCCTAAATTTGGAAGCGTCGCGGCTGTTAACACTACTCTTCGGGATGGGGATGACATAGCTTTTCCTCCACTCGTCAGGAAAAGTGCGGTTTTCCCAAATGTTGTTGACGAGGTTCAGAAAAAGGGCCTTCGCGACCGGAGAGAGCCGTTTGATCATGGGATACCCCAACTCATCCGGCCCGGATGAGTTCCCTTTGCACTTGGCGAGCGCGTGGGCCAACTCTCCTGCTGAGAAGGGGTGGTTCAGCAGGCAGCCGGGGGGGTCCGCGGGAATAAGAGTGGTGTTGAGGTGAAGATTATGGGAAGTGATGTTTCTCTGGAAGTCTGCTGGGTACTGGGAAACAGCTACCAGGGAAGCAAAATAGTCGCCGAGAGCATTCGCGACTTGTGCAGGGTCAGAGATTGTGCGGTTGCCCTGATCGAGGTGGATTGGAGAACCCCTCGATTTCCCACTAATCGCGTTTACCCGCCTCCAAAGTTCGGCGGAGGTCTGGGACGGGTTGATGCTATCGATGAAATCCTCCCATTGCTTGGATTTTGCTTCCCTGATAATGATCTTACACTGTCGGTGTTTCTCCTTATACAGATCTAGGGCGTCAGGCCTGAGAGGGTGGTTGGGACTTAACTTTCTCAAAGCCCGAAGGGCTTTTCGCCTGGCCTTAACCGCACGCCGAGTTTCCTCGGACCACCATCTAAGGGCGCGACGGCCGGGACGGCCGCTAGACCGTGGGATGGCATGCTGTGCTGCGACAAGGACCATGTTGGTGAAGTCGGAAATGGACGATGGAGGTTGGTCCGCGCAGGCCGTTGACGTGGCGCGCTCGTACTCCTCCCAGTCCGCTTCATCGTATTTCCAACGGGGTCGCTTAACTTCCACAGGAGGGGATGCGTTGGTGGAGATCTGGATCGGGTAGTGGTTACTACCGTATAGGTCGGTGCTGGCTTCCCAGGAGAAACGCGACAGAACGGACCTACTTACCGCGGATACGTCGATGGCAGTTGCGGAGTGCCCGTTGAAAAATGTAGGAGCCCCGTCATTGAGAGTGACGAGGTCGCCTTCTTGGAACGCATCGGCTAGGACGGAGCCGCGAGGGTCGGCACTTGACCCTCCCCACATGGGGTGGTGGGCGTTCATGTCCCCGAGGAGGAGTAGGGGGGATGTAGCATTTTCGATCAAATTTCTTACCTTTCTTCTGACGGCGGGGAAGGCGCCGCAGGGGATGTACAAATTGATGATCGTGATAGGCAAAGCTCCATGTAGCCGGACACCGACAGCCGGCAGGTCCTCATCGATATCGAGGACATCGAAGGGGATGTCCACCAGCACCCCGATAGCTACGGAGTGCCTAAAATTGTTCCCAACCTTGCTGGTCCAACGGTACTTGCCTCCGAGCGTTCGGTCCATGAGGGCGTCGGAAACTCGGTTCACCTCTTGGAGAGCGATGGTCCATGGTGGGCTGTGGTGCACCAGCAGCTCAAGGTTCGGAAGGTTGTTCCAGTACCCGTTGATGTTCCATTGGAGGCAGTACTTAACTTCCAGCGGGAGGGCCGGGGTTGGGAAAGGGGACGATAAAGAAGGGGGAGTGTTTCTTACCGTACCTGGAGGAATCCTGGACGGGCCGGAGCCGATGGAAGAGGATGATCCACTGGCTGGCCCGGAGCTCAGTGCGTCAAGGGGTGACGACGAGGAAGAACTGGAACCACTGGACGATACATTGTGTGGCCGGGTGGAGCCGGCTCGGCTAGTACCGCTTAAAGTGGGAGAAGAGCCACGGAGGTGGGACTTATCACCCGGGTTGGAGTGCCCGGGGAGCCCAGGACGCTGAAACTGTTGGGACTTATGGCCCGGGTGGAGGTCCCCGGGTTGCCCGGAACGCGGCCTTGGAAGGAGGGAGAGGTTTGTGGTGACTTGAAGATGTTGGCTTTGCGCTTGCAGCTTGCATCCCACGTCGTCCGTCGGGGAATAAAAGAGCGTCCCAAGAACGCCAACAGGGAAACGCTTGCTTCCCTCGGAGTCCACCGGAGAAACAGCGGCTTGATACCTTGCGCTTGCTATGCTTGCAGGGGGATGATGCGTCCCTCTTCCGTCTATCCAATGGTGCCGGAGAGTGTTCCCCAGTTCCGGTGTGGGAATGACGTCCGCACTGGGGGGCCCCGACTACCAAAGAATCTGGACAGGCTCTTCTTTATTTCTTCGTCCTCTGGATGCCGAGGTCGGTCCGGTCGTTCCGGTTGGGTCTTGACGTCCGGTCTACCGGCGCCCCGACGATCCATTGTAATTCTTCGTCCTCGGCCTTTACCAGCCGCCGGGGTCGTTCCAAAGGTTCCGGTTGGGTTATAGCGTCCGGTCCAATGGTGCCTCGGCTACCTGGGTCCGACGTCGGCTCATTGGTGTTGGTGGTGTTCGAGATTTGTGGCACGTTGGAGGCTGTAACATTGGAGTTGAAGGTTCCAATTATTTAGCGGTAGAACCGCTGTTCTTGGCGTTAAGCCGTTGGGTTTTTGGGATACTCTTGGGCTCGGTGGTTGGATCTGGCGACGTGCTAGCGATATTCCTCTTCCCGGCGATCTTGAGGCCGGAAGTTTGAGGAGATATCCGCGCTTTAGTGACACTGGTGGGTGTCGAGTGTGCAGATCGTTCTGCTGTTGCCGATCGTTTCGGCGTAACGTCACCTGAGTTCACTCTCTCCTTGATGGGGTGAGAGGAAAACAAGGTCAGGGGAGATCCGAGAAGTATCTTGGGAGTCAGCTTTGGATAGGGTCTGAGGGGTGGGTTCGACTTCGGTAAAGGAGCTGTTAAGGGCAGGGCTGGGCCCTTCCGGTTTCTCGACGGACGTGAGTGTGTCGTCCATCAAGTCGATTTCATCAATTCCGATTGCTTGGGGAGTTGCTGCTGTTTGAAGGAGCTGGCTGTTTATAATTTTGTCCAGTTTATCTTGGAGCTCGGCATTCCTTCGGAGGCTTTCCTCCATCATGGCTTCCAGTTTTCGGATTCTCTCGTCCTTTTCGGCGAGGGCGGCAAGTAGTGTAGCCATAGTCGGTTGAATTGGTCCACTTTGCTGAGAGCTCTCTTCGGGCACCCGCCGCGCAGAGTTCCTCCTAGAGGTTTGACCTGCATTGGCGACTTCAGCGTACGTTGGCTCTCCACTCTTTTCCAGCTGCAGGATGCGTCGCGCTTCGGGGTAGGTACAGTCCCGGTCGACCTTTATCCGCTGGACATCGTTCTCCAATCTATACGCTGGGCAGGCTCTGCTTTTGCGGGGGTGCTGGCCACTGCTACACTTGGAGCAAAAGGGCGACAGGTCGCACCTTTTGTCCTCTGCGATCGGGTGGAAACCCGAGCAGTTCCCACACGTGGCTTTAGAGGCTTTACATCTAGTCTTTGTGTGACCGAAATCCCAACAGTTGAAGCACTGCATGGGAGACGGATAGTAGGGTCGAGTGGGGCACCTCAAGAAACCGAAAAAGATGTGTTCCGGTCTTGAGGTCCCGCTAAGCGTGATGACGAGGAGAGGGGTGTTCTCTCTTTGCTGGCCAGCATTCCTTGTGATCCGGTGGATCTGGATCACATTTTGATCTTTCAGTTCAGTTTCAGTCGGGGGGGTCGGGGGAGGGGAAGTACTTAGTGGAAGGGGAGGGGGGTTCCTGGTTCGCTCACTGCCGCAGGGGACGGATCCTGGTAACAATCTTCCGCGGGGGTTCAACCTCACCGCACAAACACTACACCAAACACGTGCTCCTACCTCTTCCCCGGTAGGGCAGCAGTACCCAGCACTGTATTTGCCTCTTCACTGGCAAAATATCGTCCCAACAAAATGGGCGATCCCCAGTTCACTTACGGTCAAAAGTGTGCCTCCCTGCAGGGAGTGCACCTAATTAGCACTTTTAATTTCGGCAAGTCAAAACTTTCCGATCCGATGGTACTGAGGAAAGGACTTTGCCGAAACAGCCGCACTTGACCGACCTTTTCTGCCCTTAAAGGGCCACTTCCGGGATAAACCGCACTATCCAAATGTTCGCAAGAATGCGCACTTCACGACTGGAATGTTTTATGACCTCCCCACCGCACGGGGAGGGCCTGATCTGGTTCAAATTCCCTCTCTGTGAGGGGAAGAACCGGCCTGTGGGCCGAAAAAGTCCAATAAAATTGGCGTAACTGCTAAAATGGTGTGCCTAGCTCAACCAAATCACACCGCACAGCGGTAACCCCGTGATAAAACGGTAAAAGCACAAAACAGAACACACTAACAATTAACAGTAATAAAAAATCGCACAGCGATAACAAACGCGTCTGCATGTAATCAATGCTTGACACGAACTGATAGCCAGGAGTTTCCGTTCAGTTATCCATCAATCCATTTTTAATTTCTAATGCAACTTGATTGTTTAACATGTAATACCTTACTTTTTCTTACTACTGTCTCGTAAGTGATTTCTCCTTTTCAGTTACACGCATACATTCTTTAATCGAGTTCCCCTCCTGTACTCCTGTCGATGTATGCTGTCTTCCTCTAGAAGTATTAGTGATATTTTAACTGCAAATAGATTACCACCCACTTTAATTTATATGTCCTTCGTTTGAGTTACTTGCTGTCCCCTTTTGAACGCACGCCTTGTTCTATATAATTATTAAGTCTCCGAGCATGATTTGACATTTTCGAGCACCTTGACGCTTGTCTTTCCCCTTCAGCTTCGTCTTTCGATCTCGCTTCCTAATTTCGTCCTCATTTAAGATAACGTTACCCCGATTCAACAATAGTAGCTCTCTTCTAAATCTTCTCCCATATATCATTTCCTCCGGTGTCACTATGATGTTGTGGTGAGAAGATAAATTATGCGCCTAAACAACGTTTGTCAACTCCTCTCCAGAAGCTACTGCTGCGGCCATGGCAATAACTATCTCAAAGTTTTCTAGGTACCTATTGTAAGCTTGTCTCATATCATTGGATGACACAATTTTCGAAAATGATGGGATATGATCACTACGAAGACAGCCCAGCGATCTCTGCTTCGTGATATGATGCAGCCCAAGTTTGATCGATTGCAACAGGTTTTATTTGCTAGCACGTTGTTCGAGTACGAGGCGTGCATAGCTCCGCAAGTCCTTTCTCTGGTGAGGATAATCTCTCGCTCGTTTCGGGGTTTCCACCACCATCCGCCAGCTAACTGTTGTGATTTGCAGCAGTATCGTCATCCGTACATTGTGCAGCTACATATGCTACCGACCGTGTAACGTCTTCGTCCAATTGTGTTACCGATGATGTTTCATTCCTATCATGCCATTCGACTTCGGGATTGAACGGCATCCTGACATTCCAGCCATCTACTGCACCGATAGAACTAAATGCAAGTTTCAAATTTGACTATATATCAACAATTGACAAACGACGCTCCCCTATATCCAACGCGAAAGTAAGAGACAGAAAAGTATGCGGTGCTGCTCTGTATTATGCTCATAGTTCAGTAAACCTTGACTACCGCTAGGTTCGCTATCGTTCCAAAATCATGGAAGGATCACATTTTATGGCAAATAACCCTATATGTTATGTGAGCTACTGTTCCATCACGTTTTTCAATGTTCTAACCCAGGAGTCGGTGGTCTGTCGTATTCTTCATTACTTTCAATGACGCCTCCGAAAAATTACTGACTAATTTTCATTAGTCATTCTGACATTCATACTCCACTTTCCTCTCAAGCGTTCCATGCGGAACAGAAAACATATTTTTCAATACATTTTCACGAAATGCCTTTCCGGCTTTTTTCTCATTACGCATTGTGATTGTGCTCTACTGCCGTTCCGCTATTTTTTTCTCACCGAACATCCCGTGCGTTCGTTTTCGTCCCGAAAACACTTATGCGCACATTTTCTAATTTAATTTGCATCCCACAAATTAACAAAAGAATTGTCATCCCGGCATTTTTATTCTCATCGCGCATCCCGCCGATGATGTTTATGCGCTAGTTTTCGTCCCGAAAACACTAATGCGCACATTTTCTTATTCAATTTGCGTCCCACAAATTAACGAAATAACTGCCGTCCCGGCATTTTTTTCTCATCGCTCATCCCGCTGACGATGATTGTGTGCTAGTTTTCGTCCCGAAAACACTTAGGCGCACATTTTCTAATTTAATTTGCGTCCCACAAATTAACAAGAGAATTGCCGTCCCGGCATTTTCTCCTCATCGCGCATTCCGCCGACGATGATTATGCGCTAGTTTTCGTCCCGAAAACACTTATGCGCTCTTTTTCATCCTTTAATTTGCGTCCCACAAATTAACAAAATAATCGTTTTTTCTGGCCGTTTCACTCCATAAAACATCCCGCTAGTGGCAGTTGTGCGCTGGTTTTCGTCTCAAAGTACCAACACGCACGATTCCTTCCAACTTGCTTCGCACAAGCTAGTAGTTAACGAAAAACACGCGGTATGTCATCCAATTGCCAGTTGAGTGATTCTCGCTTACACACCTCAGGACTTGCTTTTTTTTATATAATATCATCGATGATATTATACCTGGCAGGATCGCCATTGTGCAACTCCGCAAACGCGGTTCACAAGCGGAATCACCCAACCGGCTGCACCGGGAGCCACAACCTACCTCGACGAGCACTGGATGCAGACAAGCCCCGTGCCAACGGTCGGATGTATTATAAAGCCTCGCTCCGCGGTAATGTTCACTCACACATGTCTAGCTCTGCAGTAAAAGATACTTGCGCATGCGTAACATAGTTCACCTGTGTGAGTGTGGTTACAGTCATCATCACCATCATCAATGCGGCGTTGTAATAGGGTGTCTCTCACAGTTATTGCCTATTGTCTCCTTCTATGTGCGGCCACAGCCTCGGCCACAGCTGACCACTACTCATTTCTCCATGTAGTGAGCCGCGTCGACCGAGGGGTCGTTAAATACGGAAATGGGCTAGATTCTCAAAAATATTTAAACCTCCATTCTCCAAGTTCAGTAGACCCTCTAGAGTGTCCCAGATTTCTTTTTTCGGCTGGTTTTTCGGATCTGGACATTTTTTTTAAATCCAATTTCTTACGAATGCCATAGCTTATCCAGAATTTACAGATTCATCATGTGGTAATGCGGGACATTTTCCGGGCAATTCGGATCAAGCAGGCTGAATCCAGGACTGTTCTGCATAATCCGAGACGTATGGACACTTTATGTTAAAATTAGTAAAAGGATTGATGGAGATATCTGTGCTATCAGCTAACAGTATTACTAACACAAATAAATTTTCTAATATCTTTTTGATCAATAATCAAATATAAAACACTTAATATTCACATATTCAACCTCTTCGTTACCTACAGCTGTTTTTGTATGTTAACTGAACAAAAGATTTTTTCAAAGAATCGCAAACCCTTAAATTATATCTTGAATCTCATACACAGTGTGGTGGGTATTAACTGTTTCCGCAAAATTTCAAAAATTTAAAACTATAGAAATTCAGAATTAGAAATTACGAAAGAACAAGAAATCGCTTTAATTTTGTTATTTAGTAAATCTATATTCTTTTTCCGGGAAGGAGAGAAACTTTTCCCCTGTTTTTCCGCAATCGGAAGAAATTTTGTTCTAGCATATTTCAGTAGAGTCCCTCCAGACAAGTGATCACTATGTAGTGCCTTTTTTCGGATTGCCAACTGTACTAACACTACTAACTTAACTGGCCGGTATGGGTGTTTGGACCCCCTAGAGATTATTTTAGTAGCCACGCAAAATTTGAATAATTTTTACTTCAGCCAATTCTACTATTTTGTGTAGCTCAAAGACAAACATATACAACATGAGCTATTGTGATAAAAATACATTCCTTCACAATTTCAGGACATTCTGATTTTAAATAAGTCGTCAATTTAATATTGAGACACGCATTAGTCAGCAATATAAAAACTAGGCGAAAAAATATAACAAATAAATAAATTTGATCTCAGATGTGTAATTTTAAGTAGATTTGAAAAATTTAATGAAGTATTGGCTCGAACAATATGTATTGAGTAGATGTCATAGGAAGGAGGAAAAGTTTCCCTAAATTCATAGATTGCATGTTTTTCCCGAATTTCATAACACATTTCTTTCATAAATATGAACAGCAAGTCGAGAAATTAGAGTGCTTCTAACTATTAATTACAAACCAAATTTCATAAAGAGGGTTCAATTCTCCCGATTTCTAGGAATACTCCTAAAAATAGAGTGTATATCAAGAACAATAACATTTTCCAGATATACATATTGTCTGCACGAGAGTATGTGCGATACCCGCGTGATTTATCAATTTTTGACTGTGAAACACCGGAATGAGAAAATTTTACGATTCGGTTAGCATTATTGTTTAAAATTTGTTAACCTTCTTGAAAAAGAATGCATCAGAACCCATATAACCATTTTTACCAAAACAAAAGTCTTCATCTAGATGTGAAGGCAATACTTGTTCCCAATTAAAATTATACACTACTGTTCCTATACTCAATTGATTTCATAATGTACGAGGCATTATGGCGTACTTTTAGCATCTAAACAGCACGACAAAGCTTTGAAAGTTGTCGTTCAGAAAATATCTTACAATGACTGATAATCTTGAATCTTCATTTACTTGTAGAGCATATTATTCAGGATGGCCCATTTCCACCAAAAATTTACTCTATAAAAACGCATTGGGATTTTGGCTAAGGTGGATCCATTTGCATGCGGCAGCAACAGTAGCAGCAATGACACTAACATCTATTGGAACTTCTACAGCCACGAACCCCACAGCTGTCTTTTTGGATATTACTGGTACTTCCTGTTCGAAATGCTACGACAATAGAGGCTTGTTTGCAGCCGTTTGATCATTTATTCATCCACTTAGAATTCATTTGTTGATCAAAATCATTATCATATCAGGGGGGAAGGGAAATTAAATTTCTTTTTGCTCTTTTTTCGTTTCAGAGAGCGAGCAAAGGCGCTTAAACCTAGGCTATTAGCCAGGGCAAGGCTAATACCTTCGCCCCATCCGAGGAAAATCATCGGCAAGGATAATGGAGTGACATAAATTTCTTAGCAAAGTCACTCCCAACGTATTTCCACAAATTTTCTATCATTTGCTTATAATGATACTCCTAAACCACATACCCTACCCACCATCCAATTCCTTGACATCTATGAGGGCGTCGGTGAGTCGCTGGCCTCTCGTTAAGTAGATGTCATATCATCATTTCCTTCCCTTTCCTAGTAACGGAGAAGATGGGCGTGGCCGGCAATGATAGCTTTCATGTTTTATCATTTTGGACCCCCAATTGGATTTCCATTGAATCCCAAATGGAAATCCATAAGCAATTGGGGTAAGAAAGGTAAAGAATATACATGACAACTATCAGTATGCAATCTACGAAATACTCCGTTACAACGCAACGCAACGCAATAATCAAATATAAAACACTTAAGAAGTGTTCTTGTAGGCGATGAAATGTTCATTTAATTGTTGGAAAATAATTAGTTCACAGGTGCTCTTCGTAGTGCTGTCGCCAACTTTGGATCACCTCACGCTCGTTCGTAAGAAGGTTCCCGTTTATGTCCTTACACATATCGGGCTGTGGCACGTGGCCCTGACGTGAACGGTTCAACTTCTCATAGAACTTTCGTGCGTTATTAGCGCGGTACAGTTCCTCCGTCTCTTCACGGTCTCGATCTTCCTGCTGGCGCTTTTTCCTCCGGAAAATCGAGTTTTGTCTGTTCCGCGCCCGTTTGTATCGTGCCTCGTTCGCCCTCGTGCGGTGTTGCAGCAATCTCGCCCATGCTGCATTCTTCTCCTCAACTAACTGCTCACATTCGCCGTCATACCAGTCGTTTCTCTGATCCGGAGCCACCGTGCCTAGTGCAGCGGTTGCGGTGCTTCCAATGGCGGATCGAATATCTCTCCAGCCATCTTCAAGAGATGCTGCGCCTAGCTGCACTTCCGTTGGGAGTGCCACTTCCAGCTGCTGCGCGTAGTCTTGGGCTAGTCGGACGACTCCGACGCGTGTTGATCACCGTCGAGAGTTTTGAGCGCAGACATACTGCGACGACGAGGTAGTGGTCGGATTCAATATTCGCACTGCGGTAAGTGCGTACGTTCGTGATGTCGGTGAAGAATTTACCGTCGATTAGAACGTGGTCGATTTGGTTTTCCGTTACTTGATTAGGTGATTTCCATGTGGCCTTGTGGATATTCTTACGGGGGAAGAAAGTGCTTCGGACTACCATTCCGCGGAAGGCTGCAAAGTTTATGCATCGTTGGCCGTTGTCGTTCGATACGGTATGCAGACTATCCGGTCCGATGACCGGTCTATACATTTCCTTCCTTCCTACCTGAGCGTTCATGTCACCGATGACGATTTTGACGTCCCGCAGTGGGCATCCATCGTATGTCTGCTCAAGCTGCGCATAGAATGCTTCTTTCTCGTCGTCGGATCTCCCTTCGTGTGGGCAGTGCACGTTGATGATGCTATAGTTGAAGAAACGGCCTTTTATCCTCAGCTTGCACATCCTTGCGTTGATTGGCTGCCACCCAATCACGTGTTGGCGCATCTTTCCCAGCACTATGAAGTCGGTTCCCAGCTCGTTGGTGGTGCCACAGCTTTGGTAGAAGGTAGCCGCTCGATGCCCGCTTTTCCACACTTTCTGTCCTGTCCAGCAGATTTCCTGCACCGCTACGACATCGAAGTTGCGGGGATGTAATTCATCGTAGATTATCCTATCGCAACCTGCGAAGCCTAGCGACTTGCAGTTCCATGTTCCAAGCTTCCAATCGAGATCCTTTATTCGTCGCCTAGGTCGTTGCCGATTGTATCGAGTCGTATTATCTTCTATGTCGTTCGTAATAGTTGTTTTTAAAGGCGGCTTATTGGGCCTGCGCAAACCTCCTATCTCGTCGGAGGGCCGTCGTGTCAGGGCTGTTTAGCGTCCCACCTAACACCAGGACTTGGGCTTGTGCGCTTTGAGCGGCACACGGTCGCTTTGGCGGAGCCTACTTGCGGATACATGCAGCTTTTTATAGAGGTTTAACAGGGCCCACTGTCAAACCCCACCACATCCTAGGCAGGCGCCACAACTCGCAGATGGCCTGGGGAGGGATCGTCAAGCCCTTGGACATAGTCCCTGCTGCCCGCGACTATATGATTATAAACCATAAAAAAACCATCAGAGCACCCGATTGAAGCGATTTGGATAGGAAGAGTGGAACCGCCAACTTCCTATTGTTAACATCTCGTGGATAAAGGGCGGGCTCTTCTCCCCATCTATTGGGTCAATCTGGGAAACGAGGGCTTAAGGACATAGTTGGAAGAGTACCACGATGGCAGTCAATATGGCACCGGACCTTCCACGGGTCAACCCCACACCTCCCGCACTCCTCTCCCACCAACATTCGGATGCATCGAACAGCATCGAATAAAAGTCTAATATTGAAATTACTAACCTGTTCACAGCATATTTATTCACTTCCTATGATAATGGACATGTTTATCCAAAGAGTCCTTTGTATTTCGGCTTGAATATTATCCTAAATCAGCAGTTTCGTGCCAATTTAAAAGCGGTTCGCGATTTGGTGGGTTTATCACTGCACTTCACTTCTTCTCAAAGGGCACGCAAAAAATCAAATTTTTACTCACTTCTCTGCACATGAGCTGCCCGAAATGTTGATCGAATGCAAATTAAACATCACTTTTCGAAATCAGTCACTTGTTTACACCGAAAACTTAATATAAACTGCTATTTTTGCCCGAAAAAAACGATTAAAAACTGATCGCGGAGCGAATGTAAACACCGCGGTGAACCGGCACCGGCAGCAGCAAACTAATAAGTAGGGTGGTTCAAAAAATAATGTTGCTCTGCCACGCTCAGTCGATTATGATTTATAAATTGGGTGTCATCCAATGGTTTGGGCTGGTTTGAATAGAGGCTTACCGTGCACAAGTCGTTTCAGGTTTGTATGAAAGTTGATATGCCGAGGTTGAATTTAACATTATTCTGATTCTGGCACTCCGTCATTGGGCGCTAGCGAGGGGGGAGACCATATGACTGGATGAAATATTCAAGAGCTTCAACTCCATAGACAATCCATATTAAATGGTCGTTCCAATAGTTGGGAGCACTTCGAACAACTTCTTCAAGTGCCAGCCAGGCCATCACCACCTCGGCATGATCTGCCTAGGATCCGACGTATAACACGCGTCAATACCGAAGCTCCATCACTGCTAGAGATTCAAACAGCCATCCAAAGCATGAAATCGAATAAAGCCCCAGGGGTCGACCGCATATCAGCCGAGATGCTCAAAGCTGACCCCATGACATCCGCTCAACTACTGCATCGTTTATTTCATAATATCTGGGACACCGCAACTTTCCCGGTCGACTGGATGCAAGGTATCTTAGTAAAGGTGCCCAAAAGGGTGACCTGACTGTATGCGATAACTGGCGAGGCATTATGTTGCTGTGTACCGTTCTCAAAGTTCTGTGCAAAATTATCCTAGCCCGGATTCAGGAGAAGATCGATGCGACTCTCCGGCGGCAGCAAGCCGGATTCCGTGCCGGAAGATCCTGTGTGGACCATATTGTCACGCTCCGCATCATTCTGGAGCAGGTCAACGAATTCCAAGAGTCCCTTTACTTGGTATTCATTGACTACGAAAAAGCTTTCGACCGTCTCAATCACGAGAATAGACGCAAGGGAGTTCCTGAGAAAATCATCGGCCTCATCGAAGCACAGTACGAGGCCTTTTCGTGTAGAGTGCTGCACAATGGGGTCCTGTCCGACCCTATCCGGGTCGTAGCTGGTGTGAGGCAAGGATGTATCCTATCACCGTTACTGTTCCTCATCGTAATCGATGAGATTCTGGTAGGTGCGATTGACCGTGAACCAAACCGCGGGCTGTTATGGCAGCCTATAACCATGGAGCATCTAAACGACTTCGAATTGGTTGATGACGTTGCACTCCTCGCGCAACGGCGCTCTGATATGCAGAGTAAGCTCAACGACCTTGCCGAGCGCTCCTCTTCGGCAGGTTTAGTCATCAACGTCAACAAAACCAAATCATTGGATGTAAACACGGCGACTCCTTCCAGTTTCACAGTAGCCGGGCAACCAGTGGAGAATATTGAAAGCTTCCAATATCTTGGTAGCCAAATGGCGTCGGACGGCGGTACCAAGATCGACATAGGCGCACGGATCAAGAAAGCAAGGGCTGCCTTTGCGAGTTTAAGAAATATCTAGAAAAACAGGCAGATAAGTGAACGCACCAAAATACGAATTTTCAACTCTAACGTGAAATCTGTGCTGTTATACGCTAGCGAAACATGGTGTGTATCAGTGGAGAACACTCAACGGCTGCAGGTGTTCATTAACAGATGCCTGCGGTATATAATTCGGGCCTGGTGGCCTCACAACTGGATCTCAAACAATGAGCTCCATCGTCGTTGTCACCAGAGGCCGATAGCAACAGAAATTCGGGATCGGAAGTGGGGCTGGGTCGGCCACACTCTACGTAGGGGCGGAAACGAAATCTGTAAACAAGCATTAGACTGGAACCCAGCGGGACATCGCAGCAGAGGCAGACCCAGAGGCTCATGGCGGCGAAGCCTCAATAAAGAAATAAAAGAAGTCGACCGAAATCTAACCTGGCAACAGGTTAAAGCGATAGCCGGGCAACGCTCAGGATGGAGATCTTTCAAGTCGGCCCTTTGCACCACCGGAGGTGTACAGGATCCGTAAGTAAGTAAGTAATAGTTGGGAGTCGATTTTAATCGAGGTAGCGAATCTATCGCATGATAATTAGCCTTCTCAGAAGGCATCAGTGAAACGTGCAATTCAACAAAAAACCTAAAATTTGTCTGTAATATCTATCGCACCAGGGGCAGATACTTCTAGTCTAGTCTAGTCTACACTATCGCAGATGCTTCATACAAAAAGTATGACATAAGGGTGAGTGGGGTATAAAATGCTATATTTGCGTTACGTAATCAATGGATCTTTCCTGCGGTGCGATTTTCGTTCAGTGAAGTCTCTGGAATGTTGCTTTCAGCTATGTGGGATCTCTTTTCGCCAGTGTTTGGAGGGGAGGCGCCGTAGCCAGTGTAATAAAAGGTTTAGTTTCCCATACTAGTTTTCATAAAAACCGGCTTGCGCTGAACCAGTTTTTGTTCAAATCGGTTTTTTGAGGACACTCGGAGTATGGGACGGAATCGAGTGAGCGTGGTGGAGCTGGGTCGTTTTTTGACCCACCCTACTAATATTATTTGTTATTCTATAAATACGACACCAATACTACTACAGTATATGACAGTTTTTATTGTACCAATACTTTCAAAGCTTTGTTTTGGTACTCAACCCACCTTCACCTTAATATTGTATTATTGATTGTACGAACTTTCTTCTGGAAGGAGATTCTCTACTCATCCCGTGGATTTTGCATGAGTGTCTCTACTTATGGAACCACCCCACCCATTTTTGGCCCTTCATACAGGAGTTTGATGAAATGCATTCAATAATATAAACAGGATCAAATCGTTTGTCAGATATGACCAGTGCTATCGGCAGGTGCCTTGCTACAATAGCTGGTAGTATCATCATCATCATCATCTAATAGGCGTATTTTGAGATTATTTTAAAATAAATGAACTTAAGAGAAAAAAATCAACAATTGTATGTACGCATACTGTTCACGCACATAGAGCGATTAACGCGTTATCAACCCGGTAACAACTATCGAGCGCGGTGATATGCTCACTAACGAAAACACTTGTTTTACGCGATCAACAAAAAAAAACTGCACTTTATTGCCGTATTAAAACACTCTACTTTGGGAACAAAGTACGAGAGGTTTTATTTCTAATGGAAAGTACCGAACGCGGCGGAGGTTTATTTCTGACTATCTATCAGCTGTTTGCTGTTCTGCTGCCTCTACGCAGTAGAGGTGGTGTTGAGCAAAGCAACAGCCGATCGCGATGTGCTTCAGTAAAGGTGTGGGCCAAAGTCCTCTATGTCTGTATTAGTCGAAAAAATAATGTAAACATCGCCATCCACAGTGGGCGGGCGGAGTGAAACGTCACGTCTGTTATAAAAATTGTACTGAATATGCCAGACGTGACGTCACATTCGGTCGCCTTCGGCCATCTTCGGCAACCCAGCTGAGAGTTTCTCTCTCAAAAGAGCGAATTTTCGTTGAACAAATACTACTTTGGGGTTTGGGCCACACCTGTAGTAAAGCACATCGAGCCGATCGTGAGGCGATCGGCACCTACCTACACGGAGAACCTCGGAAACTCTTTAATGGGTATAATTTCACCCATTTCAAGGAATAAGTGGATCTACTCATTTAAAGAGTAAACTTGCTTTTACTCATTAATGAGTATACACCATATATGTCAAATAATGTGGAATGTTTACCCATTTTTAGGAATGAAATGAAACTCAAAAATGGGTAAAAAACTCTCATTTTTGGTTTTTTTTTTTTTTTTTTTTTTAACTTTATTAAAGTGTTTTTTTAATCTACAGATTAGGTTCAACGCCAGTCTCATTTTTGGGAATGAAATTGTCCCTTTAAATTTGAAAATTAATCTCATTCGAAATAATAAATAATCAATACAAACAGTTCAAATTTAACTCTTTTATTCATTGCTTTTTTCATTGGTTAGTTGCAAAATTCCAAACATAGATTCTACAAACGATAAGGAATGCAAACTCCAACGACTACTTGTTTGAGGTGTAAAAACTTAGGTAAAATATAAATATTCAGGAAGCATCGACTCCGTTGTGATAGGGAATGGCCAGTCCAGAAAGAAAGATTATCAAATAGTTCGGTGGTGGCATGATTCTTTGGCCGCTATTTCTGATTATATACTCCCATATTCTCCATTCTATACGCTGAAAAACATGTCACAGTAATGTAGATTACAAAACTAAAATATTCAGCATTCTCACTTACCAGTTCCACCCTTTTTATAATTTTCTGTTCTCCACGATTAGCTTTTTACCTGTTTTTGTTCTTTCTCCAGTTGAACTTTAACAGCGGCAGATAAAATTAAAAATATAACTATCGTATTCGTAGCCAAATCGTCAAACTATTTTTTCACCCATTTAAGAGTATTTCGTACTCATATTCTTGCCTAATTTTCATTGTTGGAAAGAGTATTTTTTCACCCATTCTAAGTTGTAAAAATTCCCCCATTTTTTGACATTTACATACCACAACTTAAAATGGGGACTTTTTTTACTCATTAATGAGTTTCCGAGATTATCCGTGTAGTGATATACGGTACGATGTGACCGGCTGATATGGAAACAGCGAGAGTGAGTAACCATGCGCTAGGGTGGCTTTCGCAACATAAATACAAAATATAAACCATTACATTTTGGCACGATCATCAGGTATCAGGTATCAGAACGTCGGCTCAGGAGGCACGTTCCCCTCAATTTGGGAGATTTGTGCCATCGCCTTCACTGGCCTTTCTCATCATTTACCTGACGGAAAAGGAAGTGAAAAGGGGACAGGAAGAGAAAGTGAAGTTGGAAAGGAGAATGGAACCATTTATAGGGAAGCCAATTATGTAGACTCACACGCATTCAGCTAAGGACTAAAGAGAGGTCACAAAAACACAGAGGATGTAACAATAGACGAACGTCAAAGACGAAACACAGAGTGCACTGTAAAAAACGCATAATGCGAATCCATATAGGTGACAATCACAAAGTACATTGTAAAAAAAATGCATAATGCGAATCCATATAGGTGGAAGTTTGTTGAAAAACTACGTAAAACACATATTCATAACCCCACACTCACGTTGAGGATGAACAAGAGTAGCCATAGCCGAACGTCAAAGACGAGACACCTCACGTTGAGATTGAACAAGAGTAGCCGAAGCCGAACGTCAAGGACTAGACACAGAGTACACTGTGAAAAACGCATAATGCGAATCCATATAGGTAATATACACAAAGTACATTGTGAAAAACGCATAATGCGAATCCATATAGGTGACAATTTGTTGAAAACTAAGTAAAACACATATTCATAACCCCATTCTTATTGAACCTCACGTTGAGATTGAACAGGAGTAGCCGAACCCGAACGTCAAGGACTAGACACAGAGTACATTGTGAAAAACGCATAATGCGAATCCATACAGGTAACATACACAAAGTGTATTGTAAAAAAAAAAAACACGCATAATGCGAATCCATAGAGTAGAGTGGGGCAAGAGTACGCACTTAGTTTTCAATCGATCATGTGGCCCTTATGAAGCAAGCTTCTGCATATCAAATCAGTGTCGATGATTCATATACTCTTCCTTTATGTTACCCAGTGGAAAACATATTGAAATTATTGGGATTCGTTTTAGTAGAACCCTTATTGCAAGACAAGTGAAAAACGCACTCTTACCCCACCGGTGGGGTAAAAGTGCGCATCGGGTGGGGTAAGAGTACGCATTTATCCAATCATGTGCTTCAAGTATATATTAACATAAATAAGAGTTAATAACATTTAATTGATGTTTAATGAGCATATATTAGGGAATGTTTAAAGATTACGTAACTCTTAAAGGGGGAGGGGGTCCTAAAAATGTGCACTTTCATACGGAAAAACCATTGTTTTTTTATATATACAAAAAACTACAGAGGTAAAAATATATATCAGGTTTCGCGTGGCGTATACAAAGGCATTTTCCTTAAAGAAAGTCCACCAATCACGTAACGTAAAATTTGGCTATTTCATCACCCCTCCCCCCCTATCTTACACTATTTGTATGAATCCTCTAAAAAATATATGGATCGTCACACATCTCACAACCCCTCCCAGCTAAACGTTGCGTAATTTATGAATGTTTCTTTTGATTAAATGAAATTATCATTTAGATGAAATTGTGTTTTCGTACTATGTTGTACACCTACAACAAGTCCTAATACACTTTCATTATTTCGCTTCAGTGCTTTGTTCGCTAAGTCCTTTCTAACACCAAATTAATTCAATATATCCTAAAAACTTGTGATAATTTCAAATTCTGCCCCTTTTTTCTTAGTTGTGGATCTTTACGCTTTGGAAGAAGTCTTATTTCGGCCGGAGATACGGGTTTGACATCATAACTTGAAGATTCATATGCGTACTCTTGCCCCACCGGTTCCTGCGTACTTTTACCCCACAGTCCCAAATGGCGTAGTTGACGTCCCAAAATGAAATTATCATTTAGATGAAATTGTGTTTTCGTACTATGTTGTACACCTACAACAAGTCCTAATACACTTTCATTATTTCGCTTCAGTGCTTTGTTCGCTAAGTCCTTTCTAACACCAAATTAATTCAATATATCCTAAAAACTTGTGATAATTTCAAATTCTGCCCCTTTTTTCTTAGTTGTGGATCTTTACGCTTTGGAAGAAGTCTTATTTCGGCCGGAGATACGGGTTTGACATCATAACTTGAAGATTCATATGCGTACTCTTGCCCCACCGGTTCCTGCGTACTTTTACCCCACAGTCCCAAAAAAATATTCAAGTAATGGTTTTGACTTCTTGGAAAACCAACCGGATTGGTGTTCTGTACCATAAAGTACTCTATACAATAGGTTATCGAAATGGTATAATGTTCACCTGATTGAACGTATATATGGTAATGAAATACTAGTTGCGGAAATCCAATTATTTTTAGCAAAATGACCAAAAAGTTATCTAACTCCATATCTCCCTTGTTGTTTATTCAAATCGTTTACAATTACACATGATAATAGTTGGCCAGAATACCAGTCAAACTGATGCAGTGCTGCTAGTTTATCTTTTTTTATTACTTCAAAAAATCGAAAACGTACTCTTACCCCACGCGCACTCTTGCCCCACTCTACTCTATAGGTGAAAATTTGTTGAAAAAACTAAGTGAAAAAACATATTCATAATCCCACCATTATTCAACCTCAAGTTGAGATTAAACAAGAGTAGCTGAAGCCGAACGTCAAAGACGAAACACAGAGTACACTGTGAAAAGCGCATAATGTGAATCCATATAGGTGACACACACAAAGTGCATTGTAAAAAAAAAAAAAAAATGCGTGATGCGAATCCATATAGGTGGAAGTTTGTTGAAAAACTAAGTAAAACACATATTCATAACCCCACACTCACGTTGAGGATGAACAAGAGTAGCCAAAGCCGAACGTCAAAGACGAGACACAGAGTACACTGTGAAAATTGCATAATGCGAATCCATATAGGTGACAATTTGTTGAAAACTAAGTGAAACACTTATTCATAACCCCACTCTTATTTAACCTCACGTTGAGATTGAACAAGAGTAGCCGAAGCCAAACGTCAAGGACGAGACACAGAGTACACTGTGAAAAAAAGCATAATGCGAATCCATATAGGTAACATACACAAAGCACATTGTATAAAACGCATAATGCGAATCCATATAGGTGACAATTTGTTGAACACTAATTAAAACACATATTCATTAGACCTCTTCAAGTTTTCAAAAAGTATCAAAAATTCAACCGGTCAGCCAAGAATCACAATTCTTATGCTAAAATAAGTCTCCTGTCAAATGTTTAGCTAATTCGGATAAAATTTCGAGGTGGCTCAAGTCGATTTAGAGATATCTCTTGTTAAATTTATTTCCAAAATTGAAAATAGCCCAAAAACACTAAATCAACTTGAGCCACCTCGAAATTTTATCCGAATTAGCTGAAAATTTGACAGGAGACTTATTTTAGCATAAGAATTGTGATTCTTGGCTGACCGGTTGAATTTTTGATACTATTTGAAAACATGAAGAGGTCTAATATTCATAACCCTACTCTTATTTAACCTCATGATGAAGTTGAATAAGAGTAGCCGATTATCTCTGAGAAGTAAAAAGTCAACTACGCCATAGCTCCGGTTAGCGCAGCGAGGGCTAAAATACTGTGAAGGGGGCCCTGGTGCTTCACAGGCTCCGTTTGCGGTTAGGTTCTTATTAGACCCCCCTAACCATTCATTCGTAGGCACGGTAAGCATAAAGCCGCATCACACCAAGAATTAGGGGTCACCTGTATGGTGGACTTTTACCACTGGAACAGGCAATCCGTAATGTTATTCTTAGCCAGATAACCAGCTGCCGACACCACACGGCTATCTAGGCTGTTCGTGGAGAGAAGTTGACATTGACTTTACGTCAACTCTCAATGTGGCCGAACAGCCGAAAAATTTTTTTGACATTTACATACCACAACTTAAAATGGGGACTTTTTTTACTCATTAATGAGTTTCCGAGATTATCCGTGTAGTGATATACGGTACGATGTGACCGGCTGATATGGAAACAGCGAGAGTGAGTAACCATGCGCTAGGGTGGCTTTCGCAACATAAATACAAAATATAAACCATTACATTTTGGCACGATCATAGCCGGCCGCCTTGAAACCTACGGCTTTCAATTTAACTAGCAAATTCAACTTCACTACTATTAACTAAATAATGCTTCTAATTCTAGTTTTCACGAACTCTTCAATGTTCCTTCATGAAGCATCGAGGGCTGCTGATTCCTGTTGGGGTGTGGCAGCGACACGGTTCCTGTTCTGTTGAACTACGGCGGTTGCATTGCGCTTCGATTGGTGAACTGTATTTCGGGATGATTCGCTGGTTCTTCGGGAATGCCGTCCACAAAACGGCTGGAGGGAATAGTCTTTGGCACGATGGTTCTTGCTTGTGGTACATCTGCGACTTGATTGCTGACGGTGAAACGGATGACGGTAGTGCTTCTTCGGGGGTGTGGTCGATTGCCTCGTGGATACGGACGATGGGTATCGATCGCTGGTGGGAGGTCCTCTTGGTTGTCTGCGGTTGTCCTCGACGACGACGGATAGGCATCAAACGTTGCTGAAAATGAGAGGGTGCTTTTTCACTTGGATTTATGTACAATACAACAACTTGCCTGGAGCGGAGGCCCTCGTGGCCTCCGCGGCCGCTACCAGCGGCGGTGACGATGTCCAACGGTTGGGAAGGGTTGAAAATTGACCACATCACGTTACCAAAGTCGAATCCTGACGGTTGCGGTGAGCTCATACCGCGCCATGGAGCTGATCCGGTTGCCACAGAATTGGCGATGAGTTGGCCAAACTTCGATTAAAACTGCAGCTTCTGCAGCCGAATTCCGAAGGTTCAAGAAAAAATTGAAAAATTTCTTTGTAAATAGAGATTTATAAATTCTCTTTCTCTTTTCAAAAATTTCTTCTCTTCATACCGTATTCCGATAGACTGAAGAGAAAGAAAAAACTAAAATTTCTTGCGAAGAAAAATATTGGTTCACAAATTTTCCACTAGATGTCTTTTGACAATTATTTGCATACCGATTGCTCAAAACATCCTCATATCGAAAATAAAACTTGCTTTCGCTTATTGTTACCTAAATAATGAAGGGTAAACATGATAAATATACAATCTAGTGATGAAAATATGCAGTAACAGCAACATTGTTGTTATTTCCAACTGTTTGAAAATAACGAATGCTCCAACTTCATTACCTCGAAAACACCGAACCATTAGCATTTGGCTTAGCTTTAGCTTAGCTGTAGCTTAGCTGTGAAGCTAAACAAGCTGTGACTAAGCTTAGCAACTGTAGCTAAACCTTGGCTTAACCAACAACAGCTGTAACAACTGTAGCTTAGCTTTAGCTTAGCTATAGCTTAACAGCTTTACAAGCTTAGCTGTAGCTTAGCTTTAGCTTAAGCTATAGCTATAGCTTTAGCTTAGCTTTTAAGCCAACTAGCTTTTTAGCTTAACAGCTTTAAGCTTAGCTTAGCTTAGCTTTAGCTTTAACCAGCTTTAGCCAGCTTCAAGCTTTAGCTTTCAGGCATAGCTTTAGCCAGCTTTAGCTTGGCTTTAAACAGCTTTAGCTTAGCTTTTGTAGCTTTAGCTTAGCTTTAGTAACTTTAGCTTAACTGGCTTTAGCTTTAACAGCTTTGTAGCTTTAGCTTTGAAAGCTTTTAGCTTTGGCAGCTTTAACCAGCTTCAGCTTAGCTTTAAGCAACAGTTTCAGCTTTAAGTTTCTTAGGCTGTGACAACACCGAACCGAACCATTAGCATTTGAGCTTTAGCTTTGTGTTTAAACTAGGCTGTTAGCAGCGTTGAGCAAGCTTTGGCAAGCTGTGGTAGCTTAGTTGTAGCAAGCTTCTCATTTCAGCTTTGGCTTAGCTTGTTTTCAGCCAGTTTGAAGCTAGCTTTAGCTAGCTTTGGTTTACTAGCTAGAGCTTTTACTAGCTGAGCAGGCTGAGCTTTTAGCTGAGCTTTTGACCTTGGCTTTGAGGCTTAGCTTTAGCCCGAGCTGAGGCAGGCTTTACGAGGCTTTTAGGCTGAGCTTTTAGGCTGAGCTAGCTTTTACAGGCTTTAGGCTTAGCCAGGCTGAGCAGGCTATTTTTAGCTTGTTTTTGAGCTTAGCTTTTAGCAGGCTGAGCAGGCAGGCAGGCTGAGCTTTTAGGCTGAGCTTAGCTTTGAGGCGGAGCTTTGAGCCTTTTAGCTTTCCACCCAGGCTGGGCTGAGGCTGGGCGGGGCCCCAGCCCAGCCCCTGGCACAGGCCCAGGGGCTGGACCCCAGGCTGAGCCACCCCAGCTGGCACCCAGGCCCAGCTGTTCCCAGGCTCCCCACCACCCTGCAGCTCCCACTCCCACCCCACCAGGCTCCCAGCCCTGTGCTCCCTGTGAGGCCCCAGGGCTGAGGCGGAGGCTGGAGCGGAGGCTGAGCAGGGGCTACCCGGGCGGGGCCTGTTCCTGAGCACCCCAGGCCCAGCCCTGCGGGCTGCACGCTGGTGGGCTGGTTCCCAGGGCTGGGCCAGGAGCTGGGGCCAGGCTCCCTGGCGGGCCAGGCAGGCTGAGCGTTCCCCAGGAGCTGGTGGGCAGACTGGAGGCACAGAGCCAGGCTGAGCCAGGGCACGCAGCAGGCTGGATCTGGCAGGCACCCCAGGCTGGGACTGGGGCAGGCTGAGCTAGGCTGGACCCGCCCAGGCCCCCGTTCCCAGCGGGGCTGAGGCCATGTGGGGCGGGTCTCAGGCAGGCTGGAGCTGAGCCGGAGGCAGGCCTCAGGCCTCCCCTGAGCAGGCTGGTACGGAGCTCCAGGCTGAGGCGGAGGCAGCCTCCAGCCCGGGCAGGTGAGCTGACCGCAGGCTGAGGCAGGGCTGAGCCCGGAGACCTGAGCCCGAGGCTGGGCAGCCTGGGGCTGGGGAGCCCAGGCTGTTCAGCCTCCCAGGCAGGCCAGGCTGGGCGGGCTGGTGAGCCAGGCAGGGCGGGCCCCAGCCCCAGGGCCTCCAGGAGCCCCAGCTGTTCCACCCTGAGCGGAGGCACGGGCTGCCCTGAGGCTGAGCAGGGCTGAGCCGGGCTGGGCCCCAGTTCAGCCTGACCAGGCTGGTGTGGGGCTGGGGCACGGGCTGGGGCTGAGACCCTGAGACGGAGCTGGTGGCTGGGAGCCAGGACCCAGGCAGGGCTGGGGCTGTCTGTTCCCAGCAGGCTGAGCGGAGCTGGAGGCCAGACCCAGTTCAGCACTGAGGACCCGGCTGTTCCTGTTCAGCTGAGCCGAGCTGAGCCAGGCTTTGAGCAACTGAGCCAGCTTTGAGCAGGCAGTGAGCTTTGAGCAGGCTGGCTGGCTTTGACCCCAGCGGCTGGCTGAGGCTGAAACATTTGAGCCCCACCCAGCAAACAGTGGCTTTGACAGCTTTGAAACCCAGGCTGGTGTTGAGAAACTGAAACGAGCTGGGGCAGGCTTTGAGAGCTGACACAAGCAGGGCTGAGCGGCTGAAACTGACTTCTGACAGCTGAGCAGGCTGAGCCAGGCTTTCACCACCCCACCAGGCTGAGCCAGGCTTTGAGCCCAGGCTGGGTTTGAGGCGCAGTGAGCTGACACTGAGCTGAGCAGGCTGGGCAGGCACCCCTTTGAAGCTTTGAGCAGGCTGAGCCCAGGCTGTTCCCCACCTCCCGTCTCCCAGACTTTGACGACTGAGCCAGGCTCAGCCCAGGCTGAGCTGTTTTGAGCTGAAGGCAGGCTGGAGGCCAAATTGCCTCCGCCAGGCTGGGCCTCCACCCCAGCTTGGCCTCCAGACGGGCTGAGCAGGCTGACCAGGGGCACAGGCTGAGCAGGCTGGTGAGCCAGGCTGACGGAGCTTCCAGGGCCCAGGCTGACCTGAGGCAGGCAGCTGAGCAGGCTGAGCAGGCTGAGCAGGCTTGAGCCCAGGCCCCGAGGCCAGGCCTGAGGCAGAGGCTGAGCGAGCTGAGCCCAGGCCCCTGGGCACTGAGCTGGGGCACCAGGCCCCAGGGCTGAGGCTGCAGCCCAGGCCCCAGGCTGAGTCTCCAGGCTGGCCAGGCTGAGCCAGGCTGAGCTGAGCAGGCCAGGCCCTGTTCTGTTCCCAGGCGGGCTGGGGGCGGGCAGGCTTTGGAGCCAGGAGGCAGGCTGGGCGCCGGGCGGGCGCAGTGTTCCCAGGCAGGCTGTTCCTGTTCCCAGGGCTGAGGCCCAGGCTGCAGGCGGGCTGGTGAGCTGAGCCCGGGTCTGGGGCCCCGGGCTGAGGCAGGCGCGTCTGACGGAGGCAGGCAGGCTGAGCTGGGCTTCACTGGGGCCAGGGCACGGGCCAGGGCTGAGTTCCCTGGGGCTGACGGGCTGGGGCCAGGTGGGGCTGGGAATGGCAGGCTGTTCCACCCCAGTCTCGGGGTCTGCACGGGGCTGTTGGCCCACTGGGGCTGGGCCCAGCTGGGGCGGGGCCAGGGCTGGTGGGGCACAGGTGTCTCACACTGGGGCTGGGCTGGTGCCAGGCTGGGAGCACCCGTGAGCAGAGCCCCAGAAGCTGGCAGGCACAGGCAGGCACGAGGCAGAGCTTTGAGCAGAGCTCAGCTGGGCAGGCAGGCTGAGGCAGGCTTGGCAGGCAGGCTGAGCAGGCTGAGCCCCAGGCTGAGCAGGCTGGTGAGGCTCCACAGGCAGGCTGAGCCCAGGCTGAGCCCCAGGCTGAGCCCAGGCACTGGCAGGCTGGTGAGCTGGCTGAGCGGAGGCTGACCCAGGCAGGCCCCTGTGAGCCCAGGCTCAGCCCCAAATCTCCAGCACTCCTGAGGCAGCCCTGAGGCTGTTCCCTGCCCAGGCTGAGCCAGGCTGGAGCTGAGCAGGCAGGAGGTCTGGGCACGGGCCAGGCCCCACCCCTGTCAGGCTGAGGCGGGCTGTTCCACGGGCTGTTGGGGACAGCTGGGCGGGCTGGAGGCAGGCCCCTGAGCAGGGCTGGGCAGGGGCACAGGCTGGCGGAGCTGAGGCGGAGGCTGGGAGCCAGGCTCCGGAGCTGTTCCTGTTGGAGGCTGGGCAGGCCAGGCGCAGGGCCCAGGCTGAGGCGGGTTCACCTGAGCCTGGCTGGAGCCTGTCTGGCAGGCTGAGCTGAGACGGGGGCTGGGGCAGGCAGGCTGGGAGGCCTGTTCAGGCAGGTGAGCTGGAGCCAGGCAGGGCCAGGGCTCCCAGGCTGGGCAGGCTGTTCCCAGCTTTCACCCCAGCTTTAGCTTAACTCCCTGCTTCCCAACTTTAGCTTAGCTTTAAACCCACCCCGGCCCAGCCCCAGCCCGCCAACTGTTCCCACAGCTTTAGCCCAAGCAACTTGGCTTAACAGCTGGCACTCAGCCCCCACCCAGCTTTAGCTTAGCTTTAGCTTAGCTTTAGCTTAGCTTTAAGCAGCTTTTAGCTTAGCTTTAGCTTAACTTTAGCTTAGCTTTAGCTTTAGCTTAGCTTTAAGCTTAGCTTTAGCTTAGCTTAGCTTAGCTTAACTTTAGCTTAACTTTAGCTTAAGCTTTAGCTAGCTTTAACAACTTTAGCTTAACTTTAGCTTAGCTTTAGCTTAACCAGCTTTAGCTTAACTTAGCTTAGCTTTAAGCTTAGCTTTAGCTTAGCTTTAAGCTAGCTTTAGCTTAACTGACTTTAGCTTTAGCTTAGCTTTAGCTTAGCTTTAGCTTAGCTTTAGCTTAGCTTTAGCTTAGGCACATATGTATTATGATATTTAAATAATTCGGATGTTTTGGAATGTTTGTCTTGAAAAAGTTTAATCAAATAATCAATCAAACACGATTCTTCTTCTTTCTCAATGGCTCTACATTCCATCTGGAACTTGGCCTGATTTTGAACTTCTTCTATTAGCGTTCTATTAGCATTTCCACAGTTATTTATTGAAAGATTTTCTATGCTTGTCATTGCATGAGTATGTATCTTAAGTGGCAATTGGGTGTAATGGATGCATGCCCAGGGAACCGAGAACATTTTTCACATTATTTGGCACTCATTATGGGAAGAGAAGACTCAATTATACCGTAAAATTTCATCCCAGAAAAATCTCTTATCGAATTTCTCCCACCTAAAGTTGGAAGAAATTTAAATTCTCGTTTTCTTTTTCATCTGTCAAAAAATTTCTTCCACACTTTTGTCGGAATTCCAAAATAAGAAAATTTTGAAAATCTCTTCGAGAATCTCTTTTCTTACAAGAGATTTTTTGACCGGAATTCGGCTGCTGGACCAGTGATTGATGTCAGGATATACCTCGACGAAATGTGACGAATTAGCCATGCAACAAAATAGAGCCGGGGGCCGACTCAAACGGATTACTCTAACTAGAGTTCGACAGGACTTCTTGAGGACGCTCACAACTACCATCACCAACATGCGTTTGTACCTCGGACTGGGGGTTCATGGAAAGAGTCTTGGACTGATGGGGTTGGCTCCGAACGATCGACTGTCCCGGGGACCCGGGACAGGTAGAATAGCGGCTATGGGGTATAAACATTCCGATAACTTTTTGAAATACTGATGAAAAAACAAAAACATACTGGAGTGCGGAGGCCACAAGGACCTCCGCGGGTGCCGAAGCATCACCGGTGGAGGCGAGTTATGCCTCTTCGCTGGTTGAGTTTGCATTGTCCCGTATAGGGAGTACGCAAATCTTCGAGATTGCTCTTCGGAAGACCCCATTCGTAGTGCGCACGTCTACTACACGGATGTTATCGTCTGAGTCACGGAGAATGGCAGTCACACGACCCAAATTCCATTTCCATCAGCAGCACCATAGTACCGACGGAAATGTTGTCACGTTGGCTTGTCCACTTTGTGCAGTTGCAAGGTACAATGTTGTTCACGTTTTCCACAGCTTCTGGGAAAAGTCCTGCGCCCTTTGCCAGACGGAGAGACGGTTGGTTGGAAAATTGTCCAGATCGGGTTCAGCGATGGCAGTTAGTGGACGCTGTATCAGAAAATGCCCAGGTGTGAGCGCTTCGAAATCTCCAGGATCGTTACTGAGCGGAGTGAGGGGTCTGGAGTTCAAAACAGCTTCGATCTGCGTGAGCACGGTTTGCATTTCATCGTACAACAGCGTCCGGGTTCCGATGACCTTCTTGAAAGCGTTCTTGAAGCACTTCACGGCGGCTTCCCACAGACCGCCAAAGTTCGGCGACCTTGCTGGGATGAACTTGAATTCGATCCCTTCATTCGCGGCGTTGCAAGCTACGGCGTTCTGGAATTATATAAATAGAAAATATGTTGACGTTTCCTTTTTATAAGAAATATTTACAAGAAACTAAGAAAAAAGATCAGCGTTCCAGACAAATCAAAAATTCAAAAAAGCTGATAATGGCAAAAGTAAATGATTTAAGGTCATCAATTATAACCAGGACAAACAGTTACAATATTTTCATTAATATATGCCTACTGAACGAATCATTTAGTAAATTTAGTGAAATGATGTGGCATATAAATTTCTAAAATAAGTAGTTTGAATTAAAATGGAATATAAAAATATATCGACGACGAACACGTTAATTGGTCGCTTTCACATTCCAACAAGAAAAAAGACATTTTTCTTTTATGTTTTAACGTGAAAGATGGGTAGTGACCGCAACCAGTTGGCGCCATTGTTTGCGTTACTAGCATTGCTTGCATTCAAATTTGCTTTGCGCTGTAGGGGAAGGTGGGCAGACTTGATCCCCGGGGAGACTTGATCACCCCCAGTTTGTTCGAGAACTAAAGTAGTTTTGTTCTAGCGTATTTTTTAGTATAGATTCTCTAGACAAATGACCTTTATGTGGTGAGTTATTTTTTGAATTGACAACCTTATTTATTCTGCAGGGCGGTTTGTATGTTTTGACCTTCCTAAAGATTTTTTTTATTGGCCACGCAAAGTTTGAACAACTTTTCATAACAATGCCCAAAGTCTTTCGTTTTTTCACAGCAACAATCCATGAATATGCTTTTTGATCTGAACTGATGAAAATGTCAACATTCCATCAAAGTTTTGGGATATTTGGATTTGAAGTTATTGCCTCAATATGGGGACACTTGATCCCCCGTTAGTCACCCATACAAAAATTTTGCGAAAAAATTAAAAAAAATATAAATCTGTTCTAAGGCTTTTATTTTTTTGTAGATTTGACGGATTTGATGAAGGGTTGGCAGGAAAAATGATTTATTGCGTAGATCCCATAGAAAGGGGATCAAGTCTCCCCAAATTTAAAAATTGCATGTGCTATCAAATTCAATAACAAAAATCGTCCATGTATACGCACAGCAACTCGATAATTATGCGTATTTTGAAGGGAAAATATTTAAAAAATCTGAGGGCACCTTTCAAATTTTATCAAAGCAAGTTCTTGGAGAGGAATCAATTTCCCCCGAATATTTTAAAAGTCGATTTTTGACAGCACTCCAAAAAATCGATTGTGTATCAATAACAACAATAATTTAAGGACTGTCATACATCAGTAAAGTTAAATGCTATATTTCTTAGAGAGTCTGTGTGGAAATCGCGTATGTTTATTTATTTTTGGTTGTGATACATCGGAAATCAGAAAAGGGGATCAAGTCTACCCAGTCTCCCCTACCTGTAACGTTGTATACAACGGGCGCAGAGCAGGGTACGTATCAGCGTAGAATCATCATTGCTTGGGTAATACCACCGTGATTCTGGGTGACAGATATATGATTTTATGCTGTACAGTGATTTTCGCATCATATATCTGTCACAAATATTGCATGCAATGTGGAACGTGTTGAACAAGAAAATTAATCGACGAACAACGTACACGCTTTTAAGTTTAGAGCTGACTCGATGATGTTTATTGCCATTATACTTTATCGGAGCATTCGCACCAACACAGTTGTAAGTTTCATCGTTGGAAAAAGAAATTGCACTCGATAAGGACACGATTAACTGCTGGTTCGTACGCTCGTGGCCATGGTGGTGTTTGCGTTTGTTGTGTGTCATACATTGGAAGGGGAAAAAGAGGGGTTTCATTGATGCTTCTATAGTATCCGTCCTTTCGAACTTTAAGTTAAGTCCTACCACATTGTAGTGTTACTGTCGAAGAACTCAATGAGTACTCTGAGAGATGTAATATGAAACGAATAAAGAGATCAGTTCTGATTTACACATGAAACCAAACGGTCGTAATTTAATTAAGGTTGTTCGTGATTCCGAAAGGTATTTTTCAACTGGCGACGAGAAAAAGATTATATAATTAACTAATTCGCGCTACAAAATTTTTGAGCTACGATATTGAATCTAAAACCGTGATATTATAATAATTCCATGCTCATCCTTCCAAGTGGTGTGGTGATAAAGTGATTAGTGGGCAGCCATTTTGAAGAGACAATTGGGTTCAATTGTGACAAAAGGCTTCATCACATTGTCCTACAAACGGACTTGCATGAATAATAAACTATGAACAGCGTATTTTATCCTTTCTCGTGAAAATTAAAGGTGTTTTGAAAGTAGTTCGTTCACTACTATAAAATTATAATTATATCAGCTGAGCATAGGCAAGAGTGCTGATCGCTAAAGTAATTCGATAAAGTGAATTGAATTCGAGCAGTTAGTGAGAGTGAGTTCCAGTCAAAGGTTATCGAATTGCTGGATGTTAGAAGAGAATTAACGTCGAGGAAAAGTACATTACATTGAAGAGAAAAAAAAGAGAGTGGGAGTTGATTCATCCAAGTGAAAGCGAAAAGCAGAGAAAGAGAACGGAGCGTATAAAACATAGAAATAATAATAAGAGAGGAGTCGACGAAAAGCAGAGAACGTTCTCATCACACCGCGGGTAAGAGAGCTATCCGGCGCTTTTGATTCACGAAACTGGTATACAAGGTAAGGAGAACAATTGTAACGATTGATTTTACCACCCTATTATAATTTGCTCACTGTCCATTCAAAAAATAAAATACAACATGAGCTTTCGGCATACTTGTGCTGCCACCTATCAGATACTAGGGTAACGCTGACGGTGTAATTTTCGCATATAGGTATTGAGCTCCACTCATATACGTTCACTCCTTCTACTCTACCAAACGACTGCAACCGATTTTGTGTTCATCCGATGGGGCTGTAGCGATATGGCTTGCACTGAGCAATCGAATGTATTTAGCCAAATTTTAAGAAGGGGATCTTTTGTAACTGGGAAACACACGAGTACATTTTCCATTAGCCCAAACAATGATTGGAAATTCTATACCTATGGGGTACAATAGAATCCCATATCAGATTATTGCGCCATTTGAGCAGAGTATCTAGTTTGAGGTAGACATACAACGTGCACCTAAAATCGTCTAGTGACGCCACAGTTTGAATTGTATTCAGCAATTATCGGATATTAACGAAAAGTTATCCTAAAACTTGAAAAAAAAGTTTTCCTAAAACTTGCTAAACAGTGGTATTATAGTAAGTGGTATCGAATTCGAGAGAGAAACTTATTCCTAAACATGTAACTTTTTAGAATTGCCTTTGGAATACTGTTAAAGCGCGTGTGCTCCCTTAGGGACCGGGCTTGGTTAGTACCAGTGGTGCGAATTCTCAGTCTCAGTGACTGAAATTTGTTGGATATTGATACCATTTCCTCTTCACACTCACTTCCTAGCAGTGAAAACTGAAAATGATTAGCAACAACAATCAAAGATAAAGTAAACAAAAGACCTCTCTTCTCATTGCACACGCAGCCCGTAGTGACAGTCCATTCAGTTCACTCGCTGCTGCGTGAATGCGACGGCTCTATATAAATGCATGGGTGAATACTATCACTTGAAAGACAATGACAGGAAATTTGTGCCGAACGATCATCAGCTTCAGCCCGCTGTTGCCAAACCGAGTTCGCTAAGCTACTCCTGCTTTGCCTTGCTGACTGAAAGGTACTGTCATAGGCAAAGAGGAGCAGAGAAAAAAACAAAACAAAAGAATTACACTCAGCAGGCATTGTTGATAAATTGCACCACTGGTTAGTACCATCCCAATCTAGCTTAGGTAAGCAGAAATGACTATTCTTATGGTATAAAAGTTGGCCTAATTATCCCGTTGAATAGGATTCCCTACTCAACGTGGGGTGCTTTTTTTTTTTTTTTTTTTTTTTCCAGTAGGGTGGGAATCTGCATCCAGACACCGGTGGGCTACCGGCGAACGGGGTTTAGCTATTGCCGACCCGCTAAAACCACCCTGTTCACAGACCCTGAGTCTCCCCGGAACAGCTTTTTAGGCATTACTTCTGGGAGGGGTCCGTGCTACTACGCACGCCCACATACTAGCTACCCACTAGCTTCAAATCACAACTAGCTACCCACTGGTTCCTCTACCTCATAACTAGCTACCCACTGGTTCCGCTACTACTTAACCAACTACCCGCTGGTACCTCACCCTCGAGACTAGCTACCCACTGGTCGGCGCTATCCGACTGCTGCTCGGCGCGCCAATTGCGCTGCAAGATGCTGGCAATCTGAGTGGTAGCGGCCGAGACCGCGTTCCACTTATCAACCTCTTGACACATCCTCTGGATAAGATTATCCGGAGTAGTGTCCCTCCGCACACCTCTAGCATTCCGCTTCTAACATCGACGAAACGAGGACATACGAATAGTACGTGCTCGGCAGTTTCGTCGACCCCTGGACAGTCCGGGCAGACGGGAGAGTCCGTATGCCCAAACCTATGTAGGTACCACCTAAAGCAGCCATGGCCTGACAGGAACTGTGTCAGATGGAAGTGAACTTCCCCATGCCTCCTATTAACACATCTTGATACGCTAGGTATCAGCCGATGGGTCCACCTACCCTTAGAAGAGTTATCCCAGTCCGTTGCCACTTGATAGTCGAAGTGACTCTAATGGCTTTACGGGCTCCTCTGGTTCCACGCATGTCGAAACTCTCCTCGTCTTCCCGTATGACTAGTCCAATGGGTAACATTCACGCAATCACACAAGCTGCATCCCGTGATACCGTGCGGTAGGCAATTATCACTCTGAGGTCTAGCCTGTGTACACTCTCCAGCTTCTGCAGGTTACGTTCGACGCTAAGCGCCGAGGCCCAAGCTGGGCCGCCGTATCTCAGGATAGATACTGCAACCCCAGCTAATAACCTGCGTCTACTGGAGCGCACCTCTGAGCTATTGGACATCATCCTGGATAATGCCGCAATAGCTGTCGAAGTTCTCTTGCAGGCGTAATCTATGTGACTGCCGAAGTTCAGTCTATCGTCGATCAGCACCCGAGAACTTCACCTCCCGCTTGAAATGATCTCACAGTCGCCCACGCGAACCACTGCCTCCTGTACCGACTTACGGTTGTTAACAACAACCAACTCTGTTTTGTGATGAGCTAGCCCCAGCTGCCTTGAGCTCATCCATTCCTCCACTACAGCGATCGCGTGGGCCGCCGTAAGTTCCACTTCCTCAATCGACTCTCCGTAAACCTCCAGCGTTATGTCGTCGGCGAAGCCAACGATCTTAACACCTGGGGAACTTCAGTCTTAAAACACTATCGTACATAGTGTTCCATAGCACCTGGCCTAGGATAGATCCCTGAGGGACTACTGCGGTGATAGAAGCACTACCCTCCCTTCATCGGTCTCGTATAAGAGTACGCGATTCTGGAAATAGCTTTCCAAAATGTTGTACAGGCCCACCGGAATGCCCAACCGGAGTAACGAGAGCGCGATGGCATCCCAGCTTGCGCTGTTGAATGCGTTCTTGACGTCGAGCGTCACTATCGCACAGAATCGAGTTCCCCTCCGCTTGCGTTGTATCGCTACTTCCGCAGTTTTCACAACCGAGTTGATAGCATCCACCGTGGACCTACCCTTACGAAACCCAAACTGATTGCTTGACAGGCCGTTCGTACCTTCGGTGTAAGGGGTAAGCCTGTTGCGGATAATCCTCTCAAGCAACTTCCCTGTGGTGTCCAGTAGGCAGATTGGTCTATACGACGATGGGTCACCTGTTGGTTTCCCGGCTTCGGCAACAGCACCAGCTTCTGTCTCTTCCACCTATCGGGGAAACTGCGCTCGTCCAGGCATCTCTGCATGGCTGTCCTGAACATGTCCGGGTTAGCCATGATCGCTGCCTTCAGAGCGAGGTTTGGAACTCCGTCGGGCCCCGGAGCTTTGTTCGTGTCAAGGGTTCAGGCCACCGCAAGCAACTCTTCGTTCGTCACCGCTGCCACTTCAGCCACTTCAGCACTCGCGTTCTGCGGTGCTGGTTGTGGCCAAGGGCTTGTGGCATGGGACGGGAAGAGAACCTCGATAATGCGATTCAACCTTTCCGGCGACCGTTCGGGAGGCGCCAGCCCCCCTCTGGTCTTCGCCATTACTATCCTGTAGGCATCGCCCCAGGGATTAGCATTGGCGTTCAGGCATAGGTTGTCAAAACACTTCCTCTTACTGCTACTGATGGCCTTGTTAAGGGCCAACTTCGCAGCTTTGAACGTCAAGCGGCGTTCATCCCTCAACTGCTCAGAGCGAGCTCTCTGCATCCTTCGCCTAGCCCTAAGGCAGGTTGACCGAAGGTCTGCAATTGCTGCACTCCACCAGTATGCTGGAGGTCTACCGTTCCTCGGTGGTGCCCTCCTCTGCATACTGGCATCGCATGCACGTGACAGGACAGCTGTCAGTGCGTCCCCTGTAAGACTGTCGGTGTTACCCTCCAGTCCCAGCGCCGCGGTGAATACTTCGCTGTCGAAGCTTTGGGCCTTCCACCCACGGACCTGACGGGGATTTCTCAACCTCGACTGCTGCACACCACAGCTGATCACGTAGCGGATGGCTAGGTGGTCGCTGTGGGTGTAGCCTTCGTCGACCCTCCAGTTCAGTCCCCGGCCAGGCTGGGGCTACAGAACGTAACGTCAATGAACGACTCCACCCCGTTCCTACGGAACGTGCTGGTTGAGCCGTCATTGACTAACACGACCTCCAACTTTGCTAGAGCCTCTAGCAAAGCTTGACCTCTCTGATTGGTGCAGCGGCTTCCCCACTCCACCGCCCAAGCATTGAAGTCCCCCGCTATGACAACCGGCTTCCGACCTACAAGGTCGGACGATAGCCTATCGACCATCCGGGTGAATTGCTCTATTGGCCACCGTGGTGGGGCATAGCAGCTACAATAGAACACCCCGTTGATCTTAGCTATGGCGACACCTTCGACAGGTGTGTGTACGACCTCTTGGACCGGAAACCGGCCCGTTGTGCAGATCGCCGCCATCTTGGAGTCGTCCGCGACCCAGTTTCCATTATTGACAGGGACACGGTACGGATCTGCAAGAATAGCGACGTCGGTCTCTGACTCAGAGACCGACTGCCACAGCAGCTGCTGGGCAGTAGCACAATGGTTAAGATTCAGCTGTGCTACCCGCACGGCGATTTCTTATTGCCACCACCGAAGGGACAAGTAGGTCCACCCATAACATGGTTACGGGCTTGCTTCCTACTAGCGCAGATAAGGCACCTTGGTGCTTTATCGCAGGCCTGCGCAAAATGTCCCTCCTCTCCACAACGACGACACAGGTTACTTCGATCCGGCCCCTTGCACTCCCATGACTTGTGACCAGATTCGAAGCACCTAAAACACTTTTCGACTAAAGGTGGCTGGAATATGCTTACTGGGCATATTGACCATCCAACCTTCAGTTTCCCGACCGCCAGGACCTTTTTGGCGTCCGCTACCGCTACCAGGCCCACCTCTAAGACGAATAGACGACCGCTCGACTTCTATATCGCACTGTACCTTTAAAGACGAAATGAGGTCCTCTGCCTCGGTGACTTCATCCAGCTGTTTACACCGGAGGGTCACCTCGGTGCCCAGAGACCTCACTTCCACTCCCTCACCCAGGACCTCCTGGGCCAACCTCTTATAGGCGGTACCGCTCGCCTTTGCTCCACGCTTCAGCACCAAGCGTCAATGCTTGGGCGGTGGAGTGGGGAAGCCGCTGCACCAATCAGAGAGGTCAAGCTTTGCTAGAGGCTCTAGCAAAGTTGGAGGTCGTGTTAGTCAATGACGGCTCAACCAGCACGTTCCGTAGGAACGGGGTGGAGTCGTTCATTGACGTTACGTTCTGTATCCCCAGCCTAGCCAGGGGACTGAACTGGAGGGTCGACGAAGGCTACACCCACAGCGACCACCTAGCCATCCGCTACGTGATCAGCTGTGGTGTGCAGCAGTCGAGGTTGAGAAATCCCCGTCAGGTCCGTGGGTGGAAGGCCCAAAGCTTCGACAGCGAAGTATTCACCGCGGCGCTGGGACTGGAGGGTAACACCGACAGTCTTACAGGGGACGCACTGACAGCTGTCCTGTCACGTGCATGCGATGCCAGTATGCAGAGGAGGGCACCACCGAGGAACGGTAGACCTCCAGCATACTGGTGGAGTGCAGCAATCGCAGACCTTCGGTCAACCTGCCTTAGGGCTAGGCGAAGGATGCAGAGAGCTCGCTCTGAGCAGTTGAGGGATGAACGCCGCTTGACGTTCAAAGCTGCGAAGTTGGCCCTTAACAAGGCCATCAGTAGCAGTAAGAGGAAGTGTTTTGACAACCTATGCCTGAACGCCAATGCTAATCCCTGGGGCGATGCCTACAGGATAGTAATGGCGAAGACCAGAGGGGGGCTGGCGCCTCCCGAACGGTCGCCGGAAAGGTTGAATCGCATTATCGAGGTTCTCTTCCCGTCCCATGCCACAAGCCCTTGGCCACAACCAGCACCGCAGAACGCGAGTGCTGAAGTGGCTGAAGTGGCAGCGGTGACGAACGAAGAGTTGCTTGCGGTGGCCCGAACCCTTGACACGAACAAAGCTCCGGGGCCCGACGGAGTTCCAAACCTCGCTCTGAAGGCAGCGATCATGGCTAACCCGGACATGTTCAGGACAGCCATGCAGAGATGCCTGGACGAGCGCAGTTTCGATAGGTGGAAGAGACAGAAGCTGGTGCTGTTGCCGAAGCCCGGAAACCACCAGGTGACCCATCGGCGTACAGACCAATCTGCCTACTGGACACCACAGGGAAGTTGCTTGAGAGGATTATCCTCAACAGGCTTACCCCGTACACCGAAGGTACGAACGGCCTGTCAAGCAATCAGTTTGGGTTTCGTAAGGGTAGGTCCACGGTGGATGCTATCAACTCGGTTGTGAAAACTGCGGAAGTAGCGATACAACGCAAGCGGAGGGGAACTCGATTCTGTGCGATAGTGACGCTCGACGTCAAGAACGCATTCAACAGCGCAAGCTGGGATGCCATCGCGCTCTCGTTACTCCGGTTGGGCATTCCGGTGGGCCTGTACAACATTTTGGAAAGCTATTTCCAGAATCGCGTACTCTTATACGAGACCGATGAAGGTAGTGCTTCTATCACCGCAGGAGACCCTCAGGGATCTATCCTGGGCCCGGTGCTATGGAACACTATGTACGACAGTGTTTTAAGACTGAAGTTCCCCCCAGGTGTTAAGATCGTTGGCTTCGCCGACGACATAACGCTGGAGGTTTACGGAGAGTCGATTGAGGAAGTGGAACTTACGGCGGCCCACGCGATCGCTGTAGTGGAGGAATGGATGAGCTCAAGGCAGCTGGGGCTAGCTCATCACAAAACAGAGTTGGTTGTTGTTAACAACCGTAAGTCGGTACAGGAGGCAGTGGTTCGCGTGGGCGACTGTGAGATCATTTCCAAGCGGGAGGTGAAGCTCCTCGGGGTGCTGATCGACGATAGACTGAACTTCGGCAGTCACGTAGATTACGCCTGCAGGAGAGCTTCGACAGACATCCAGGATGATGTCCAATAGCTCGGGAGTGCGCTCCAGCAGACGCAGGTTATTAGCTGGGGTTGCAGTATCTATCCTCAGATACGGCGGTCCAGCTTGGGCCTCGGCGCTTAGCGTCGAACGTAACCTGCAGAAGCTGGAGAGTGTACACAGGCTAGCGTGTCTCAGAGTGATAAGTGCCTACCGCACGGTATCACGGGATGCCGCTTGTGTGATTGCGTGTATGTTACCCATCGGACTAGTCATACGGGAAGACGAGGAGAGTTTCGACATGCGCGGAACCAGAGGAGCCCGTAAAGCCATTAGAGTCACTTCGACTATCAAGTGGCAACGGGACTGGGATAACTCTTCTAAGGGTAGGTGGACCCATCGGCTGATACCTAGCGTATCAAGATGGGTTAATAGGAGGCATGGGGAAGTTCACTTCCATCTGACACAGTTCCTGTCAGGCCATGGCTGCTTTAGGTGGTACCTACATAGGTTTGGGCATACGGACTCTCCCGTCTGCCGGGCCCAGGGGTCGACGAAACTGCCGAGCACGTACTATTCGTATGTCCTCGTTTCGTCGATGTTAGAAGCGGAATGCTAGAGGTGTGCGGGAGGGACACTACTCCGGATAATCTTATCCAGAGGATGTGTCAAGAGGTTGATAAGTGGAACGCGGTCTCGGCCGCTACCACTCAGATTGCCAGCATCTTGCAGCGCAATTGGCGCGCCGAGCAGCAGTCGGATAGCGCCGACTAGTGGGTAGCTAGTCTCGAGGGTGAGGTACCAGCGGGTAGTTGGTTAAGTAGTAGCGGAACTAGTGGGTAGCTAGTTATGAGGTAGAGGAACTAGTGGGTAGCTAGTTGTGATTTGAAGCTAGTGGGTAGCTAGTATGTGGGCGTGCGTAGTAGCACGGACCCCTCCCAGAAGTAATGCCTAAAAAGCTGTTCCGGGGAGACTCAGGGTCTGTGAACAGGGTGGTTTTAGCGGGTCGGCAATAGCTAAACCCCGTTCGCCGGTAGCCCACCGGTGTCTGGATGCAGATTCCCACCCTACTGGAAAAAAAAAAGGGTAACGCACCAGATTTTTGGTTGTTGTGTTTCTGCTGGCCGGACGGAGCCCACTGGTGGTGGGGGCTCGCCGTGTACGCCACAGACAACAACACTACTCTCGCTCGCTCGCTCGCTTTAACTCTCGTCATCATTGTTTGGCGGTGGGGGGGTAGTAATGATCCTTCCGCAGGTTCACCTACGGAAACCTTGTTACGACTTTTACTTCCTCTAAATCATCAAGTTCGGTCAACTTCAGCGATTCAAATGTAATCCCGAGGGACTAGCAAATGTTCACCTTCAAAGACCTCACTAAATAATCCATCGGTAGTAGCGACGGGCGGTGTGTACAAAGGGCAGGGACGTAATCAACGCTAGCTAATGACCAGCACTTACTGGGAATTCCAGGTTCATATGGACCATTTCAATCCATAATCCCGACTAAATGAGCATTTGGAGCGATTTCCCGGCCCTTTCGGGCAAGGGTACGCGTTGCTGCTCACATTGTAGCGCGCGTGCAGCCCAGAACATCTAAGGGCATCACGGACCTGTTATCGCTCAATCTCATTTTGCTGAACACAAATTGTCCTATTAAGCAGAAGTCAACCGCGATGGGTTGACGTATTATCAGGTCACACTACACCGTCTCCCAGCGCGAACGGCCCGGAGGCGGTATCGCCATCTGACTGCTGATAGCGTTCTATTTAATTTGATTGAGTCACGTTCGTTATCTGAATTAACCAGACAAATCATTCCACGAACTAAGAACGGCCATGCACCACTACCCTTAATTTTGAGAAAGAGCTATTAATCTGTCTTACCTCAATAAGTTCGGACCTGGTAAGTTTTCCCGGACGGCTGTTCGGACACATTGAGAGTTGACGTAAAGTCAATGTCAACTTCTCTCCACGAACAGCCTAGATAGCCGTGTGGTGTCGGCAGCTGGTTATCTGGCTAAGAATAACATTACGGATTGCCTGTTCCAGTGGTAAAAGTCCACCATACAGGTGACCCCTAATTTTCGGTGTGATGCGGCTTTATGCTTACCGTGCCTAAGAATGAATGGTTAGGGGGGTCTAATAAGAACCTAACCGCAAACGGAGCCTGTGAAGCACCAGGGCCCCCTTCACAGTATTTTAGCCCTCGCTGCGCTAACCGGAGCTATGGCGTAGTTGACTTTTTACTTCTCCGAGATAATCGGCTACTCTTATTCAACCTCATCGTGAGGTTAAATAAGAGTAGGGTTATGAATATGTGTTTTTATTAGTTTTCAACAAATTGCCACCTATATGGATTTGCATTATGCGTTTTTTACAATGTGCTTTGTGTATGTTACCTATATGGATTCGCATTATGCGTTTTTCCACAGTGTACTCTGTGTCTCGTCCTTGACGTTTGGCTTCGGCTACTCTTGTTCAATCTCAACGTGAGGTTAAATAAGAGTGGGTTTATGAATATGTGTTTCACTTAGTTTTCAACAAATTGCCACCTATATGGATTCGCATT